>NC_057692.1:5981568-5984068 GCF_014466175.1 Vespula pensylvanica | reverse complement strand
TTTTTACAGCCGCGATGAAAAGTACGAAGTTAAACTTTCTCTTAAATGATTTATAAATAATCTTTGCAAACGACAAATTTACTTTAATTATTTTAATTTGAAACAAATGGTTTTTTTTTTTTTAATGATGATTAAATATATATGTATAGATCGACGTATCTTTCTTTTACTATTCGTAATATTAAAATCGAGATAAAATTTTTGTCCAATTTAATAACTCGATCACCGAATAATAAGCTTATTAATATAAATAGATTTGAAATATTATCAAACGAGTTTTATACATTAAATAAAAGAATCGAATAATATCGTATTTCACGAGAATTTTTTCAGGAAGAAAGAAAAATACGAGTTGAAACCTTTTAAACGGGAAGATCAATAGGTCGGTGATAGTCGAATTAGTTCGCAATTCAGTTTCAGCGTAGAGGCATAATTTCGCTGAACCGAAACATGATTTGAGTTATCGCGATAACCGCAAAATCATTGTCAGCTGTCTGCGGACGTTTTCAAACTGCAATTACAATTTAATCAAGCGTACGCCAATCGTTCAGGTTGTCGACGTTGAGATTCGTTTTCGTGCGTTAAATTTCATTGAAATTATCCTCGTTGAACGTCTTTAGAAAAATTGGACGAAAAGAAAAAAGAATATTCCTTTCTCGTTATGCGATCAGATTGAATAAACTTGCAGCTACTACCAATCTTTATAAATCGAGTAAACTCGTCCTATATTTTTGTTTTATTTTGTACTTGTTTGTTTTTCTCTCATATACATATATATATATATATTTCTTTTTCATTTTTTTTTATCGAATACATTGAATATGCATCGCAACTACTATATAAAAATCAGCTATGTTTTCAAATCGGATGAGTCAAATAAAAACAGGAAAAGACGAAAATAAAAACAAGAAAGCAAACAAAGAAATATATGCATTCTCACATAAAGGAAAGATGTTCTCGGTCTCGACGAGGAACACGTGTTTCATTCGAAACTATTTGTTTTCACGGACACAAGTGATATTTCTTTCTAGTAGTCAGGAGAATCTATCACTTTGGACGTTGCATCGATTCGATTATACCGACATGCCGTGCTATCGAGTAGCAATAAAACGTTCGTTTGAAAAAAGCTATGGATACTTTATTAGTTATTCACGGTATTGTTAAAGCATTTAGATTTTTGATACGATATAGATACGATATCCAGAGAGAGAAAGAGAAAGAGAGAGAGAGAGAGAGAGAGAGAGAGAGAGAGAGAGAGAGAGACGAACAAGAGAAATTTTCATCAATAGATATTTTCAATATTATGTTGTACTGTTTTAAAAAGATTCAGATAAAATACCTGTTGCTACTTCGATATATTGAAAAGGATAGTTTCGAGAAAAAATCTTGCCGAAAAAAGCTTCCCATTTTTTTTCTTTATTTTGTATTCTCTTTTTTCTTTGTTACCAAGCTTTCACATCGTTCGACGTGCTGCGTCCCATCAAACCGGATCTTCTACTATCACGCGCGTGCCCTGTCCATAGAGAAGGATTCCGGTTAGCACAGGAGGATAAATGAAATGGAAAGAAAAGAAGGGAGAATAGATTCGATTTCCTATCCCTCGTCGTCGCCACTCATTCTTTCTTTCTCTTTCTCTTCACCTTTCTCTCTACGTATCAATTTGCAGTGTTCCAACGATGTTCCCATTTTTATCGATCTTCTCTATCGATGGCTTTCACGCGCTCAGCTTTTGTTAAATTCATGCCCCACTCGACCTATCCAAATCTTACTAAAAGCTTCGCCGAATAGGTTACCATACGTATATAGATAGGTATATATGTATATTACGTAATTCTCATATGTGTCTTCACGTGTGTATGTGAACTAAAAGGATATCATTACTTTGTCTGTTCTCTCTTTCTCTCTCTTTCTCTTTCTCCTGCTATATGAGACGGAACGAAAGAAAGATTAAATACAAAAAGAAAAAAAAAAAAAAAGAGAGAAAAGACGCGATTTTTATTTTTTCTTCTTTCGTTCTTTATAGTAAAAAGAATTGTAGTGATTTATATATTCTAAACGTATGCAAAATATTATCGAATTTAATATAAATAAAAAAGTGTTAACGAAGAAGCTGTCGAAAATCAGTAAGAAAATTTCGAAATTTTTCTATTTCTTTTCTAACGAAACAAAAACTTTCGGGAAATTGCGAAATGTTTTTAAGCGTTTTGAGTTTGTTGCTTTTTATATGTGTTTAACAAGTGGAGAATATTAAATTTGTGTATAATAATAAAAAATAAAAATGAGAACTCCGATAAAGCTTTCGTTCTCTTTCTCTATCTCTTTTTCTCTCTTCCTTTTGTACTTCTATTAAAAAATAAATAAATAAATAAATAAATAAAAAAAATAAAAAAAGAAAAAATAGGAAGTTACACTTTTATATGATCAGCCGATTGCTACGGTAAGGATTGTTGAAAGTTCTTCGTATCGGAGTTACGGTTATTGGCAAAGGAGAAATTAATCG
>NC_057692.1:5961568-5976568 GCF_014466175.1 Vespula pensylvanica | reverse complement strand
ATATATACGTATCTTTACGTTGCTATATAGTAACCTCGGGATCGTGTTAAGGCGACGATAGTCGAATTCAAGAAGAAAAGAAAATTTCAGAGAGAACAAAAGATACAGAAGGAAAAACAGAGAAATGGAGAAAGAGAGAAAGAGAGAGAGAGAGAGAGAGAGAGAGAGATCGAACAAAATTTTTACCAAGTTTCTCTTTTCACGCGTAAATACTGACTGTAAAATTCGACCGATCAAAAACAGCCGTATCTACTGCGGACAAGTTTAGGAAGATGAAATTGAATATTTTAAGCGTCCGTCTTTCTCTTATATCTATTCCTTTTATTTTTCTCAAACCATCACCAAGAAAATACTGCGAGCTTTTTCAAGTCCACACATACTCGTCTATCATACATTTCTATATAGAGTGGCTGCACCAGTCAGATCACAGTACCAAACATTTATACGGTTCTCCATTCTCTACAACTTTCAACCGACCCCATCTCAAACCAAATATTCCAGTCGTCCGTCCAAGATATCCGACATAGAGTCGTACGTTTTATACATTCAACGTTCAACCCAGATCGTTCGTATCTATTGAACATTTCGGCATATCTGCTCTCGAGAACCGCCAAACAAAGTGGTAAGGAAGGATTTTCTGGGTCGATGTTTTCGAAAGTCAATATGTGGTTGGTGTACATATAAAGATATTGTACACGCATGTGTATATCTTCTTTATCTTTTAGAAAAGAAAATTATGTTTACTTTAAGACAAATATTGTTTTACGAATAAAAAAAAAAAAAAAAAGAAAAAAACACAATGGGAATAATAAATTTGCCATGTTTATATTATTTTCGATATATACATATCTACACCATATAGTACATATATATGTATATATAATCAGTTTTTGATAAAAATTCTCTCGATACCGATGTGTCATACGTAATAACAATATAAAAAATTGTAAAAAGATAGAATTCGTTCAAATTCGGTCGAGTTACGATAACATCCCGCATTGCGGACTCTCGCGAGCTATTACCGACGATTTTGCACGATCAAATACGTTGTATTTGGGACGACATCGGGGACATAGCGTTTTTTGTTAATTACACACAATGGTGCAAGGGGCAAGGCAAAAACATTATTCAAAGCTTAACCAAAAACGATTAATTTCGGCGTTATGCTTATTAGCTTATAACGAATGGTTTCCTGACCTATAAAGTTCGATATATGTGAAAGCTATAACGATTATAGCATCCAAAAACGAAATTCCGTTAGACGAATGAATTCATCGATTCTTCTCGTTGATCGTTCGTTTATTCTCGTTAATATTTTCTACTGAAATCGACGGAATAAAAACGATCATTGTTCGTAAACGATCGTGACTCGTTATACATGGATAATAAATAATATGCTAATGATAGATATAATTATCAATGCGTTAAAAGGACCTGTTATATATCTCCCCTCTAATTTGTAATGCAAAGTCTGCGTTAACGTATTTGGTTACTGCGAAGCCAAGAAGGGTCGGCAAACCATGTAATATAGGCAAGGAAGGATCTTCCAAAAAAGAAAGGGATGTTCTCTAACGAGTAAAAACTCAATTCTATATAATCTTAATTATTTTTTGCTAATTTCATCACTCGAATAAAATCAACGAAAAGTAATTTTCCACATTTTTCAATCTTTACTCTACTGGGATAATTAAAAATTTTTTAGTGGAAGTTGCAGATAGATAACGATTATATCTGTATAAATGGAAAAATTTCTTTCGAAAAAACTTGGTAAATTCGCAGGAGAAAACTAAATTGGATATTCATTAGAATTCAATATCTGAGAAATTTTGCTGGTTGAGGAATCTTACTTCGGTCGTTTTGTTCCTTTTTCTTCGAATTTCTCTATATAGGATTGATAACAAGAGGAAAGAAGAAAAACGAGAAAAAGAAAGAAATAGATAGATAGATAGATAGATAGATAGAGAAAGAGTGAGAAAGAAAGAGAGAGGAAATGATACGTTAAAATCATCACGACTACGTAAGTAAGAAAATTTATCGATAGAAATGAGATTTTTGTTGAAGATTCCTCCTCACTTTGGATTGAAAGTCATTTTCAAAGTAAAGTTTTGAAATTTCCGTGAGTAAAAGAAAGGAAAAAGCAATGATGAGTCCTCGACTAATTTGTAATCCCAGAGATTTGCATAACGGCGTTCCGATAATAAGAAAATTCAAGGAATCCAATTCATTTACGAAATCTTTATTATAAACACTAGTTCGAATGAAATTCGTTAACACCAAACAATTAATAAAAATATTTAAAGGCGTTTCATCGTTCAACTTTCAAATGGACGTAGTCTAGTAAATTTTTTCTATTTTCCCTTTTTCGTCTTTTACGAGAAAATGGATCGATACGAAACTTGTTGCACCTTGTTATTATGCTTTAATGAGATTTCACGAAGTACTTCAGGTATGATACAATATATCTAGTACATAGAAAACTCTACTAGGGCCTTAATTAAAGATAGGCCAATATTAAAAGTTATCAGAAAGATGTTAACGAGAAGATCGATTTATTAGAAAGTGTTGTTCAATTTTGCTCGACAAATTAATATAGCAATAACGATCAATTTACCAAGTGTAACGTCGTTTATCGTTCAAAGCGTACATAGCGCGACGTAATTCTCGGTAACCTATCAGGTTGACGCTCGTAAAAGGTGCCCGTTTCTATCGTAATTCATCATACGTTCGCGGTATTTGCTTGGAACTTTGAAATTAACTTCCCAATACCGATTCGTCGTTAAACTTTCTCGGCCGAAAGAGATATACATTTTCCATATAGTTAAATAGTAGAACTTCTTGCATTTCCCGTGCTAGTATTCGAAATAAAGTAGATACCGTATATATATACATATATATATATATATATATATATATATATATATATATATGGTATACATATATACGTATGTACGAGTCGTATATATCTATATAGATATAGATATATACTTATGTACAAAAATATACCTATAAATACAGATAAGCAATCATCTAGCTAATCTTAATTAATTAACATTAACGCGTGGTGTAAAGAGTAGAGAGTAGACGAGCCTCGAAGGAGGAGAGAAAGGCATCTCGTTGGAAGCGCGTCGAGCAATCGTTTCGCAGTAAAATAGTAAGAGGTAATCTACTTACTTCCCCACGGTGCAATTACCTTGGCGCGTTTCGCACTCGTTATAACTCAGGCTTTTCCCGAAGTTCTGTAGCAAAGGAAGAGAGAGAGAGAGAGAGAGAGAGAGAAAGAGAAAGAGAGAGAGAGAGAGAGAGAGAGAGAAAGAGAAAGAGAGAGAGAGAGGGAGAGAGGATGTTACAACTGCGGCATTGCTAAATGCTTGCCGAGCCAAACTTATCCGGGCCGAGTTATGACTCATGGATATTACTGTGGAGCCTTCTTTTTCGAAAGTTACGACTTTTAAAAAAAGCAAAGAACACTGAAAAAAAGGAGAACAACATGTGAGAAAGAAAGAAAGAAAGAAAGAAAGGGAGGAGGAGGGGAGATAGAAAGAGAGAGAGAAAGAGAGAATAACGGGAAGCTTAACCGACCAGGCGTATACGCGAGCTAGCACCAGTAATAATCATTTTCTTCTCCGAGTAGGTCGTAATCCGTATATTAAAAGAGATAGGGGTATACTACTTACTCGTAACGAAGCTTGAAATTCATTTCTATTTTCTCTTTTTTTTTTTTTTTCTTTTTCTCTCTTTCTTTCTTTTTTTCTTTTGTCCTCGTGCGAGTTAGATAATTATCGGAGAATAAATGCGACGATCGTGGTTCGAATCGCGAGAATTTCAAGTTCGCGTAGTTAAAACTGATATTCGCAAGGGATACTTGCGATGACGATGAGGTAATATTGCCAAAAGAGAAAGGAACGAATCTCTACAGTTGTCTCTACAAAAGATTTCCTTTTCAGAACAAGGAGGAGTTTAAACGTACAGCTTGACGTATTTCTCGGGTGTGAAGCGTCAAACTATACCGCAAGTCACAAAAGCACGTCGTGTCTATGAGAAAATGGGTAGTTATATATATGCAGTATGTGCATACATAGAACATTGGTGTTCCTCGGCCAACAGGAAGTCGGCCGTTCGCGAAACTGCAACGTGAAACTGTGCTAATCCCACCGCTACTTTCCCTTAGGAATAGGTATGTGTCACTTGTTCTCTCATTCTCAATGTCCCTACGCTTAGAGGGCAGCTGCTGGAGTTCGTACAACTTAGTTTGCACGGTGTACCCTTGGACATTGCCGAGAAAACAGGATCTATGCTTGGAACTTCGAACAACCGACTAACTGGACTACACTTCCCAAGTTACTTTTTCTTTTTTGGTTTTTTGTTTTTTAGTTTCTTTCTTTCTTTTTCATTGATGAATCTTTCGCGACATAATAATAAGAATTTTAATCGTACCTATATGTATCGAGTAAAAGCGATAAGTTCAACACGTTTACTCTGTAAGATGTAAATTTTGTAAGAAAGATGAGAATTATTGTCACGGGTTAATTGATTTCGTAATTGTAATCTTTTCAGAAGTATGAAACTTTTATTGCTATGGAGTTTCAATCATTATTTCGCATTTATTTATTTCGTTTAACTGGCTTTTTCTTTCTCTCTTTTTTTGTTTTTTTTTTTTGTTTTTTTTTGTTTTCAGACAAACGTTCACGATAATATTGGATATCGAAAGGACCCATGCGAAATATACGATTCGTCGCAAAAAACTTTTTCATTTCGTCGCGCCATACGATCGAAATCCGAGCGGGAAATAAATTCGGACGAATTTCTTTGGACGCTCGTTTCGAGCGTCGGGGGACGCAAAAAACAACTCCGGCAGCTAGTTAGCGAGTCGCGAAAATAGCGCGTGTGACTCTCGATAATCGATTCGCTATTTTACACTTTCGAGCTGCCTGCACATTGGGAAATCGTACCACGCTGAACGACAAATCTTAATTCAATTTCTATATCGGAGCGTGTACTCTCTTTAATAACAGCTGCGTTGTTCAACTGTGGACGACAACGTAAGATGTATTGTCCGTGTAATCGTTTGCGTTGATACGGATAAATCTGTACGATAACGAGATTCGAAAAAAATGGAGTGAGAGAGAGAGAGAGAGAGAGAGAGAGAGAGAGAGAGAGAAAGCGAGAGAGGAAAAAGAGAGAGAGAGAGGATAACTCATGCCATAGCTTCCTTTTAATTTATCAAAAACCAATTCTCGTTCATCACTTCTATGCGTGAGAGTGAGAAAGATAGAGAGACAGAAATAGAGATAGAGAGAATTTGGACGAGGTGTCGGTTCGACTCAAAATGGTTTTGATGTCGTTAACATCCGACCTCGTATGCGAGTTCGAGAGGAAAAGAGAAAGAAAGGAACGAAACAAAACAAAGCAAAATAAAACAAAGCAAAACGAAACAAACAAACAAAAAAATCACAAAAAAAAAATGAAATAGGAAAGGGAGGAAATTGGTATTTATTTGTATTTCGGGAGAATTATTTGTACGTGCATACACCGTCTCTCTCTCTCTCTCTCTCTCTCTCTCTCTCTCTCTCTCTCTCTCTCTCTCTCTCTCTGTCTCTCTCCTCTATCTCTATCTCGCTCTCTTCGTGTTGCACCGAAAGAATATGTAGAAGGCGTGAACAAAAGCCGAGAGCAAATAAAAGCGGTCCTCCCTCGTCTGGCGAATCGAAGCACGATCTCCAATTTTCTTTTTTTTTTATTTTTTGCTCGAATGCGGATATTGAACGGTCGGGTAAAAGGTAAACTAACTCGCTTGGTTGTTGTATCGTAGATGCATACTTGTAAAAAAACCTCGTAGATTCTTCGTGCATTCGTATAAGTTTACATTTTCGAAGGATCGTTTCGATTAGCGGTGTCGATGATCGGCAGAGATCGATGATCTCTCCTTCCCCTTATTTTAGTCTTATTTATCTCCCTGTAATTTAGTTTTCCCTTCTTCTTCTTTCTTTTATATTCGCTAGTCTACCACCTCTTTTTTCTTTTTGTTTTTTTTTTTTTTCCTTGAAACGTTTTTCTCTTTCTCTTTCTCACTAGCTAGGACCATCGACTTTCCTCGCTAGCGATTCACCGTGATAGAAAGTCCGAGTTAATTCGAGAGTAGTTTCGATTCGATTCGAACGATGGATTGCCGTACTTTTCGTTCGACAACTCGTTTACTCTTTTCTTTTCTTTTTTATTTTCGTTGGCATGAAAATAGAAGAGAAAGAGAGAGAGAGAGAGAGAGAGAGAGAGAGAGAGAGAGAGAGAGAGTGAGCTAGGGTTTGTAATAGAATCGTTGCGAACTGCTATCGCAACGGTGCCAATATTTTTAACCCTCGAAAGAATTTGTGCGTTCGTAAAATCGGTAAAGAATATAAATCTATCCAATAGAGTTAATCCCAAAATAGTTTTGATTTTTGACGTACGTATCGACAGCTATATTTCTTGTTTTTTCTTTTTTTTTTTTTCAAAGGAGACGAAAAGTGCAAAGTTGTATGAAAAATGAAAAGAAGAAGAAGAAAAAGGAGAAGAGAAAACAGAAATATGTATAAGATTTCATCCGATGATAAGAAATGGAAATAGAAAGGGAAAAGGACAGGAATCGTTAAGGCCACTGAGAGAAGTCTGAGAAGCTTTTGCGCCTGACACGACGAAATGTGATTTTTCAAAGGTACTGATACGACTGACAAGGTCGGTTCTCAAGGGGTGTTCCTATCCCTTAATGTTAAGACGTTGAAAAAGGTCTTCTCCCAAAAGTCTCCCGCCATCTCTCTCAGCTCTCTTATTTTACAACAAAGGAAATCGTTAACGAGCCATACCGATGTTCGCCGATGAATTTAAAAATTTCTTTGATATAACTCGACCTTTCTCATCCGAACGAATTTTTCTTTCCCTTATTCACGTACAATAACAAAAATATCCATTGGAAAGGAATTAAATACTTTCCTTCGATAAAGAAAAAAAAGATGAAAAGTAAAAAAAGTAATTGATAACTTTGAAAATTGAGAACTTCGTCGCTTTAAAGTTCGACTATCGATTATATGTATCAATCGATATTGTAGTAAGTTTTAGAGAAACTATCTTGATCTTTGAATTCCAGTAGAGATTTTTAAAATGAAAAGAAAAGGATTAAAAAAAAAAGAAGTAATGTCACGTTCGAGGGTGGTCGATCGGAGGACGACGGAATTAAAAAAAAAAAAGAACGAAAAAGAAAAAAAAGGATGACGAAAAAGCAAAGGGAAAAGGAAGAAAAAGAAAAAACGGAGGAAGGAGAGATAAAAAAAAAAGGATAGAAAAAGAAGTAGGAAGGGAAAGAAAAAAAGTCGACTTTTTTTGCGATTCTTTCGAAACTAAACACGAATTGGGGCGGGTTCGTGTGAAAGCGAACCGATGGTGTCGATGTGTCGATGCACCGTACTTGTGAGACTGGTAGAATGTGTTCGGCTCGTACCATGAGTGTCACATACGCGGTTAACGTGGCTTTTAAACGAGCTCATCGTGCACCTTTCGAAAAAGCGAGGGTGGACAATGAGCCGAGAGCGTATCGACATCGTATAACTTATCGAGATTGACTATGTCATTATAATTCTCTTCTAATATATACACGTTTCATATTCGTTTGTAAATCAACTTAATTATTCACATATCGTTTTTCTTATATAAATTATTTTCTCAAGTAAAATTTAACAAAAACGAGAGAGAACGAAATGCATAGACATATATATTACACGTATGCAGTCACACAGGTGGCTCGTTCTATTCATTCTTTTTACCTAGCTCTCTTTTCTAAGTTTTTTGTCCGATTTTTCTTTTTCTTTTTTCCTTTAAGTTTTCCTTTTCTTCGGTAGAATTTTTAATAGATAATACAGCCATCATTATCAGGGACAGCCGAAAAATAGAATGCACGAAAGTTCGTATTATTTCTCTGTTGTATGCCGAAACAAAGAAAAAAATATTCTATTCGAAATCTTCGGATAGACCGTCGAATGTATTCGATGTGAATGTAAAACCAGTATGTGGATTTAACAAATATTTGCTCAATGAATATGCTAAGTATGTTATTACAATTATACGTTGATGTTTACTTTTATGAAATACTTCAGTTTTTCTCATTCACTCTTTCCATTCGTTAGACATTATATTCTGAAGATTTAGAAAATTCATTTAATAACACTCATTCGTAATATAACATTTTCTAAAGAGACTTTCAAAGAGTTTTTATGTAAAGTTAAATGTTCCTTTTCTTTATGCGAGAATTTTTGTGAGGCATTATAGAAGAGAAAAGAAAGGTACAGAGGGAGATAAAAATCAAAGGAAAGAAATCTACTGTTACGTTTTGCGTACGTTTGTTCCTTTTTTCATTCACGCTCGATATTTGCATCGCTGAAGGTTAGTCATTCTAAAAAAAAAATTTTTTGAACCTTAAATCACCGATACGTTCATTTAATATCTTCGGAGACATATATACAATTTAAATTTTCAATATCTTTGTTTATAAAAATGCATTTCGACAAATTCTTCGAATTTTGCTTCGACCCGATTTCTATTTCGTAATAAAATAAACTCCTTATTAAATTTTCAAGCAATCAAAATCGTAGTAGTAATATTATTATCCCATAGGAAGCGAATGCTTTATCCTCGGTAAGATTTGTAGGTAGTAAGCTAGGTGAACGTCTGAATAGAGAGAAATCAGAAAGAATCAGTCAGTATTTCATCAGTATTTCATTATTAGACGGTATTCAGAAAAAATTTGAAAAGTCAATCAGTATTCGTCGTTCTGTAAAATCGATCACTGATTAGCTAGTAAATCGGTGATTAGTTTTTAACTGTATATCTTATATTCTGTAAAATCTGTAACTAACTAATAACTCTGTATTTTGTATTTTGTAAGACCGATAATCAAATAACAAGTCTCTTTCGTATTTTATAAAGATGCTAACGAATTTATAATATTGTATCCAAAAATCAATGAGTTGAACGATCTATATACATTAATAACTCTTACTGAACATTGCATCCAACTAACTCATTGAAATGAAAATCCATTTTTGTACACAACTCGTAGAGAAGATAAGCAATTAGAAATCTTTATAGTAATACTGTGTCTACTGCTTGTTCGTTTTCTAGTCTTTATCTATCAAATCTCCTTCTATTTTATCCTATCGACTTATCGATTTATGTCTCCTTGTCTCATTGCTCGTCATCGAATTTACGTTTCTTAAAGTCACGATTCTTGAAATCCCTGGTAAAAGCTACACGAAACTAATAAAAAACTGACCATCTTGAGTTATGTCACATAGTATGATCTAAATAAATAGAAATATTTCGTTAGTATACAATAAATGTATATTTTCCAACGCAATTTTCTTTAAGTAGTGCATACATATACTGTGCATTTTTTGCTTTTTTCCATAGCGTTATTAATAATCTTTTTTCACTCTTTCTTTTTCTTTTTGTAACATCCATTACATCCATTTCCTCGATTTTGGATGAATTCTCAAGAGGAATTCGATAAATCTTCAAAACAATTTCTAAAATATTTCTCACTCGAACACTTCTTACTCGGATTAACTCTTTACTAGGAAATATAACAGAAAGAGAAGGATAGAAAAACTTATAACTTTGTTTTAGACGAGTTAGATGAAAGAGAAAAAAGGCAAAAAAAGAAATAGGAAAGAAAAGAAAAAATAAATAAAGGAAATACCGTAACTTTTGATTCGCATCCAAAGTTCACTATCTACAGTAATGATCGGCCATTGTTTTTCGATGTGAGTGAAAGAAAAAAGGATAGATAGGTGTATAAAGGAAAATAGTGAGATAGAAGAAGAAGAAGAAGAAGAAGAAAAAGAAGAAAAAAAAAGAAAGAAATAAAGAAAAAGGAAAAGTTACTCGTCGATGGTTTCGAGCGTTTAATAGCGATGTAACTTGTGGATATCATTCACGAACCACGGGGTTAAGGGTAGGGGGGGGGTGAATCGAAGGAGAGGAGGACAAGATGGGTGAGAGAGTGGAAACAAGAAGAGAAAAAAAAAAGAAAAAGAAGAGAAGAAAAATGAAGTTTGGCGAAGTTCCTCTTCGAATCTTCCAGAAACCTCGGTGTGCTATACTCGATAGTATCGAACGTCTCGACTGTCAGAAAGTATTAACGATCGGTAAGTCGATAAGAAGGCTTATGAAGAAGAAGAAGAAAATTTGGGAATATTCTATCCGAGTGCTTCCTCTAAACTCCTTTTACTCGCTTCGTTATTGAACTTAAAAGTCGACGTCACTTTCGTCAAGAATATATAAAGGTTATCTACGTAAGTAGATACGTATTATCCAAAAAAGAAAAGAAGATCGAAAATTCGATCGAAATTCGTTTTTCTTTCCTTTTTTTTTTCTTTCTTTAGTTTCTTTTTTTCTTTCTTTTTATTTATTTTTTTGTTTTTTTAATCTTATTTCTCCGAGAAAGTACGATTTTCATAGAAAATTCATCAGTTACTCTCTTGTTCTCGTGTATAAACATGACGTAGTTTGTTGAGATCAACTTTTAAATTCTATGAATAAGAATTTTATGTTAGGTAAGCAGGGATTAATTCAAGAAAGCCTTTCATTAGAATTTTGTAATTTATGATAAAAGAACGAAGATAACTACGTAACTCGCAAACAACTTATTGTAGTTTACGTCGGAAGAAAAATCATACTCGTGAGGATATTGTCCAATTTGTTTTTTCAAGGATTTATTTACTCTATCTACGTTTATTTCGTTTTCTTTATTTATCTATAATATTTTTCTCGCTGAACATTAAGAATGGGCGACTTAATATGACTATTTTAAATGTCGTAATATAAATAGATGAGTATGCACGCAGTGATTTGGTTGAAATATTGTTAATAAATTTATTTTTATTGACGAATTTATATTTTACTGACACCTCTGTTATTAAGCAAAAATAAATTCGAATCGATTGTTTCGCTCTTGAGCGTTCCAACTTTTCTCTTTTCTTGATATTAAATAAAATATTGATACTTTGAAAGCGGCAATAATTTTTTCTTCAAATTAGTTTCTTTAATAGAACAGATATAAGATATGAATTCAAATCTACTACCGAAGATAAAATGTATTTTTCAATAAGACTATCGTATTGCCGATATTGTTTATATTTATTTTTTATATAAACCTATAATCGAGTTTACCAAAAAATAATCAAACAAATAATAATTGATAAAACAACACGGTAAGATGAATATAATTTTCCGATATTCTCTTAGGCAATCGTGTCAATATAACTGGTATCATCAGTTGATCGAGCTCAATATTTTGTAATAATAAAATAAAATAAAAGCGTAGGAAAATAAATATACTATATAAATATAAAGAATTAATGTAATGAAAAAGCGAAGTATTCAGTGGAAACGTTTGTAAGTAAACAGCTACCAACGAGTTTTATTTGCAATTAATCAAATTCATTTTAAAACAAGCACGTCGTTGATCGAGATAAATGATCAAGATAAAAAGTAATTTATTTCGAAATCGTTCGAGGATCTCTCACTGTGACATTAATCGGTCGATGAAATTCTCTCACGAACTAACTACGAACAAAAAGGAAGAGGGGTAGGAGTTGGAAGAGGGAGTAAGGTGACGCGAAGAAGCGAAGGTCGGCATCGTATTTCGAATCTGACGATAGCGTGGAATGCCGTTGACCACTCGTAGAATAATCTCTGGAATTTGGCGGCAACAATGGCGCGTATCGAATCCTCCCAAATGACTTTACGTCAATACGCCCGTAAATGGAATCTATCGACATCGGGTCACTTCGTGGCGATACACGTACACCAGGAATTTACTCTTCGCCACACTAAAATTGTCTTCGATAGAATCGAGCGAAAAAAAAAAGGAAAAGTAAAGGAAAAGAAAGAAGGAAGGAAGGAAGGAAGGAAGGAAGGTGGGTAGGTAGGTAGAAAAGTAGAGAGGAAAGAAAAATTCTTAAATCCGAGTAATCGATCAAAAGCTACATGTGATTTTTGGGAAAATGAGAGTGAAAAAAGCGACGATGTATTATCGAAAGTGATGCGGCGAAATATTTTCTACCTTCTTTCACTCTCTATGTGTGTGCGTGTGTGTGAATAGTGCTTGTATGTGTAAATGATACCTTACTTAGTTCGAATTTTATCGACATTCTGTGAGAAAAAAAATTAATCTTTTCTATTTTAATATAAGGACGATAAAAAGTTGCAAGAAGAAGAAAGAAAAGAAATATTTCTTTCGGACTTCTCTCGAATCTAATTTTCCTTGGCAAAGATACTATTCGATTTACAAAAAAAAACATGTATATATATATATATATATATTTATATTATACTCGAAGAAAAATATAAAAATCGAAAGATAAAATAATGTTTTCAACCGTAAGCGTTTCTCCTAGTTCTGAAAAATACATTTTTAAGAGAATAGTTCTTTTTTGAGAAAATAGAGTCTTGAAAATGGAGTCGCGATTTGTTCGGGCCATCGGACAATGCCGGAAACATCGTTGAGAGGAAATGGCGAAATGGCCATCGATGCTGACCGTTTCCTCGATTACGTTTCACCGATCATCGTAGATTTAGGTGTTAAAGAAGAGATGCATTTCGCGGTCAATTTCTACGAATGCGTTGACTTTTGAAAGCGTTCGAAGTTGTAGGAAGAAATTCAAGATGGTTGTCGTTAGAAAATAAATGGTCGGTACGATACGAACGGGAAAGAAGTACGACGATGAAATAAAAAGTGAAACGCGTAAAAACGCAAGAACGTTTAAAGTTTTACGATCTTATCGATATGTAAAGCTTAGCAATTTAAGAGGCTTTGAAGTGAAACATCTTAAGTATTTTGCGAAGATGCACGGTAACGACGAACGAGCTGTTACCATCGTAGACTCTAAGATTTTCCTTACATAGACATGGCACTCCGATGGTGATCTGGCGCATGTGACTTCGCATAAAATTTATCAATAATTCATTTATGCATATCTCGACGTGGCATGACTACCCTTCACTCTTCGCCGTCATCCGCACACATAGGTATATTGTGCTTTACGTAACGTAATGGCCGTGCAATCGCACGGAACTTTTCTCCGTTTATATGTAAAACCGGAAGAGTGTGTGTTGTCATAACGTCGTGCCAACGCCGCAATACGTCTTGGATTTTTCTACCGATTCCACCAGTTTTAGTTGAACGTTTCTTTCAACGATACGAAGAAAAAGTAAAGAGAAAGAACTTATTGTTGTATCGTGACGATTGATCGATAAAAAAAAAAAAAGAAAGAAGACAAGAAACAAAAAAAAAGAAAAGAGAAAAAAGAAAAAGAAAAAGAAAAAAGAAAGAAGGAAAAAGACAAAACGAGGAACAAAGGGAAATTATAAAATAAAGTAGTAAATTCATATAATACGATCTAATTTGGCGGCGAGTTTGCGAACGCTCGAGGGCCTTTTAAATTACTCGCGAGGCGCGTATTAAACACGTCTCGTTGATTTGTACGCGCGCTTTTGAGAAACGCATGGGTTTATTTCGCGCTTCAGACGTCGACAAAAAGAGAGAGAGAGAGAGAGAGAGAGAGAGAGAGAGAGAGAGAGAGAGAGAGAGAGAGAAAGAGAAAGAGAGAGAGAGAGAGAGAGGAGGGCGGAAGAAGAAAAAGAGGGGTTGCTGGTGTACGCACCGTGGACTGTGGAAAGAGAACGTTGAAAAGCAGAGAAGGATGGCGAAATAAATGCGGAGAAAAAAAAATATAAAAAATTTTTTCGTGCATATCCGTACAACTGTCAAAGAGTCGGCATAAATATTCGTGGATTAGAGAGGGTCAGGGAGAGAGAGGAATAGAGAAGAAAGAGAGAAAAAGAGGAAGAGAAATGAGAAAGAAGGAGAGAGAGTGAGAGAGAGAGAGAGAGAGAGCGAGAGAGAGAGAGACTGGAGTTTAATTATATCCGAGTGCGAAGGTAGCTTGGTAACCGCATTTTCTTCTTAACTATGACGATAATAATAATGCGTCGAAATTAATATCTGCTTATGTGATAAAAAGTACTACTCAACGAATATACCTTTTGACTTGTTCGTTGTGCGCGTACGAATCGTGCGGTAAAACATGTCGACGATGAAAATCGGCCGATTTTGTTAGAACGAAGTAAAGCAACGCTGGTACGTAAATATTAATTACGAGAAGGTAACAAAAAGAGAGCTTTATCAAAATAAGCCTTCTTTCATGCATATGCATTACGTTATAATTTCCTTTTTTCATTTTCTCTTTTTCTTTCTATTTCAATTATTCCGTCGAAAAAGAAACACGTCGGCCGACAAAGAAAGGATTTAAACGAAATAAATGCGAATGCAAATGTGAATACGAATGTGAATGCGAATAGAAGGATAAAGATAGATAAAGAGAAAAAGAGAGAGGAGAGAGAGAGAGAGAGAGAGAGAGAGAGAGAGAGATAGAGAGATAGAGAGAAAGAAAGAAAGAAAGAAAGAAAGATAGAGAAAGCTCATTACGGTTAATAATTTTTTTACTGATAGTCCGTCGTATATGAAAGCACGCGTAAATCTCGAATACGTTAAGCAGCTCGGCAACAAAATGCATTATGCGAAACACATAAATTTTGCTGATTTGATAAAACGCACGGCGAACCGTTCGAAATGAATTAGATTTTTCGAAAGTATTTAAATTTTATAAAGACGACGATAAAAATGATAACGATGAGAACGATGTAAGTAATCAAAAATGGAAAGTAGAATCTGTATCGCATTTTTCCAATGACTTCTATGAAATAGGTAAGTATGTAGATACCTACTTACTATACGTTATCTCTTTGAATTTTACTGCAATTGCATTTCATATCGTAACGTACGACATGTATATTCCCCAAACGCTTTTTATTCCATATCGAAAGACGATGTTTCCTATTTTTGCAGTTGATATCGTATCGTTTCTCCTCTCTCTCTCTCTCTCTCTCTCTCTCTCTCTCTCTCTCTCTCTCTCT
>NC_057692.1:5870128-5961468 GCF_014466175.1 Vespula pensylvanica | reverse complement strand
TCTCTCTCTCTCTCTCTCTCTCTCTCTCTCTCTCTCTCTCTCTCTTTTTCTGGTCGATGGACATCGTTTTCTCCGTTTCTACGACTCTCGTCTTATCGTAATGCTCGTTATAGATTTTTACTGCCACTTGCACAGTTGGTCCACTTGTGTAAAGGGTACAGTTTCAAGTATTCGATTATACTTGCAGTTACGTGGAAAGAAGGGAAAAGATAGATCGAGTAGAATAAGAAAGAGAGAGAGAGAGAGAGAGAGAGAGAGAGAGAGAGAGAGAGAGAGAAAGAGAGAGAGTAGGACGATTAACATTTGTCAGAATATATGAGCCGTTTATCCGTCTCAAAAGCACATCGAAATATAATATCGATTCGCGCATGCGCGTATAGTCGATATAAATAAAAACGAACGATTGCCCTAGCGATGAAAAATGTTACTCAGACGGAAAATGAATAAAAAGCTCGCATTCATTTGCGGAAGCTTGTACTTCGTGTGAAAAGAAAAAAAGAAAAATAAAAAGGAAAAATGCTGGACAAGGGAGGAGGAAGGTCTCTTTTCCTCGACACAGGAAAAGCGCATTAATTCAAAACTCGCAAATGTCTCTATGTGTTCGTGTAAATATAGAATATGTAAACGTAGAATATGTAAACGTGAATATACGTGCAGGTTGATTTCTTTCTTTTATTTTTCTTATTTTTCATTTAAAGATTTGACGCAAGAGATTAATCATTTATCGACTCTATTCCAAATTCGTAGCTCTCGATTGTTAATAAAGAAAATCGAATAAAACTCTTAGAAAAAAGTTTCGATTATTCAGCTTAAACGAGAAATCAAATTGTTCTTTTTTCTCTGAGTTGATTTTTCAAATCGTTAAAATTATTCTAGGATGAAAACATTCCAGTTCATCAAGTCAATATATAAGAGTTTATATCAACAATACATATATAAAGTATTTATGCAAATTGTAATAAAATATGTTAATAAAGAATAATAAGCGATAATTGAAATGATATTGGTCGGTTTTGTACTCAATGTCAATCTTTTAGAGATCATTTGATACTGATTTCACGTATGTAATCAATATATATATATATATATATATATATATATATATATATACATATGTATTTATATCATACATATGTATTTATCCATAGTGCGTTAAAACGAAAAATCTCGTTAATGTTGTGTGTGTGTGTAATATCCATAAATTAAAGAGAAAAGAAACAGACGAGTATTTTACGAGAAATCGTGTAGAAAAGTAAAGCAATTTAATCCTAGGTATAGGATGACACGAACGAAATTATATATCCGAAAGGATATAAAGCCTACCCTGTACATCCGCTTGAATTACGATCACGTTGGGAAAAAAGTGAAAGATATCTCGGTGTTGCACTTCCTTGTCATCGTAGCTCTTTTTTAGAAAAAAGAAAAGAAGAAGAAAGAAGAAAATATAAAATAAAGAAGCACTTCTTATCGCGACGAGAGAAAGGAATAACGAAAAAACAGTCGCGTCCTGGTAAAGCCACTATAATTTTCTTCGACGAGAAAGTAAATTCATTCTCGCGCCCTGCCTTTGAATAAGAAAAAAATAATAAAAGGAAATAATAAAAAGAAATTAAAAAAAGAAACAACGAAGAACGAAAAGTTAAAAAAAAAAAAAGGAAAAAGAAACACAGAAAAAGCAGCGAAAGAAAAAGAGAAAGGAAACAACGAAATAGCGGAGCAAGTCAACCCCTATGAAAAACAGAAGACACGTAGGGTGGAAAAAGAATTTCAATATATCTCGTTTCCCTTTTGTTCATTAAGCGTTGCTTTCTCGAAGGACCAATGAATTTATACTATCGTCGCTTTTCTCGCAAACTATAAGCGCGGTGAACCCTTTGTAGGGCTGCAATAAAATAGAACAAACCGTTCGCTTTCTCATGAAAAAGAGACAAAGAGAGAGAAAGAGAGAAGGAGATAGGAAGATCGTTACTCGGAAGGATTTCACTGCTCGCAATAATTTTTCTTTTTTTTTCATTTTCTTATTTTTTTTTCATTCATTCATTCTTTCGTTTTTCCTTTCTCTCTCTTTCTTTTTTTTTCTCACGCGTTCCACTTTCTGCCCATCTTTTCGAACTTCTCCCAGAGCATTTTTTTTTTCTTTTTCTTTTTTTTTTGTTATCCTCTCTCTCTCTCTCTCTCTCTCTCACTCTCCTTCTCTCTCATTCTCTTTCTCTTTCTCTCTTTTTCTCTTTCTCTTTCTCTCGCACTTTCTCTCGTTTTGTTTACTTCGCGATCGTCGCGCATCTGTTCGTGTAAAATGTTAAGTAGAATGGTTTGCGTTACACGGCACGATCTTGCGAAGTGGCACAAAGTGCATCTACTACATACATACATGCAACATACACTACATACTTCTCGTTGCACGCAACAACAAAACTTCGGGAAGAAGTTTCCGTCCTCTTCACGAGCTACTTTTCGGTTTTCTCCCTCTCCTCTTATTTCTTCACTTTACTCTTCTCTTTGTCTCTCTTGCACTATCACTCATCTTTCTACTAACTTTCTACTTCCTGTTTAAAGTTGTCGACAAAAGTAGGAATAGCCAAACTCTCTGCGTATGTATGTGTTGGGTTGCGCTTGTGCACATTTCCTAATGTCATTGACTTTTTGACGTTTACATCGGTCTCTCTCTCTCTCTCTCTCTCTCTCTCTCTATCTCTCTCTTTCTTTCTCTCTTTATCTTTAAATTTTGCTCTTCCATCGTACAATTTTCCTTTCTTATTTTTCCTCGAGGAAAAGCCGATTTACTTATCTCGACGAAACATCATTTATCGATATTTTCACCCCTATTCGTCTGTCCTTCTTTCTTCAGTATAAATGATGCCAGGAAGAGAAGCTGATAAATTTTACCACGAAGACGGCTAAAAAAATGACAATACTTATTAATGAAAATTGAGTGCATACGGTGTCTTTAGAAAAACAAATGACGGATCGTTCACTATTACGTTATCATGTAAGTATGTGTATATTAAAAAGGTTTTCAGAGAAAAGTCAGCGAGAGAGAGAGAGAGAGAGAGAGAGAGAGAGAGAGAGGGGGAGGGAGAGCTCATTTCTCCTTTTTCTTTTTTAAGTCATTCAATATTCATTATCGTTAACGGATAAAGTAACACATAAATTAATGATTGATTATCTCAAAGCAGTAGAGAAGAGTTTTGATGAGCATCTCACGTTCGATTGTAGTTGCAACGAATCTCGCTTATTGCACTCTATAATGGCTTCGTCGGTGTAATGGAAGCTGCTGGAAGTAAATGTAAAGGAGAGAGAGAGACAGAGAGAAAGACAGAGAGAGAGAGAGAGAGAGAGAGAGAGAAAGAGAATCTAAGAGAAGATAGGAAGAGAGTGAGGTAGATAGAGAATGGAAGTAGAGAGCAGTGGCTTTCTAATTACCCGCGCGTCCTCGTCGACTCGCTAATTTCCATTCTCTTGTGCTACTTGCAGACGAGACAGAGGAGTATACAGTAGAGAAAGAAATAGAGAGAGGGAGAAAGGGAGAGTGAGAAAGAGTGAGGAGAGAGAGAGAGAGAGAGAGAGAGAGAGAGAGAGAGAGAGAAAGAGAAGCGAAAGGTCGAGAAAAGCTCTCTATTATCGACGTGTCTTGACTCTCGAATCTCGAATAATACGTACGTGAAAATCGTACTTACTTTGTGAACGCAGTCTTCCTCCAATTTAAATTTTACCGCCATTTTCGACGTATCGACGCTTACCAGTTTATTTTCGAGATTTTAATCGCGCGAGAAACGAATTGGATGAAAGGAGGAATTTATTACAGGCATATATTTCTTGGAATAAAACAAAATCAGGATATCGAGCGAGAAAATCGATGGTAACAAATCGGTTTTATCGAACTTTAAACATAGCTCGACGATTATTATTATCGTAGTACGTGATTGTATGCGTATTATACATAGATACGTATGAATATACAGGATATATATATATATATATATATATATATATATATATATATATTCATTCATGGATAGCATTATAAGGCTGGCCATCGACATTAAATCGACGTCAACGATACAGTTACGAAACGCAATCGGTAGCCGTTAATATTATTACTTATACTCGTTAGCGAGTAATAATCGTAGAGTAACGATAAATGAACGGCTAGGTGCGGGATCGCACACATGATCGTTTATATACGTATATGCTTGCGCCTCTTTTACCCTTCGCCTTGATTCGTTAATGAGAGTTCGATTGACCAATAAAAAGTACGTGCCATTAATTTGCCCGCCACGTTTAAATGCCAATTTCGAAGATACGTTTTGCCTCTTTCCCTCCCTCCCTCCCTCCCTCTCTCTCTCTCTCTCTCTCTCTCTCTCTCTCTCTCTCTCTCTCTATTTACACACTTGAAAGCTAGGAGAGCAGTAACATTTGGTGGAATTATTTTCCTCGTTCCAATTCGAATGGCGATTTTCATCGGGCGTTTTTTCGTTCGTCGCCTCGACGATGCTGAGAGCGCGATAAAAATGAAAACGCGGCTTCATACGCGATGGGACACGGCCGACGCTCATATCGCCATCGATCTTTCAACGTTTGATTAACTTTATCGTTTGGGCTTTTCGATGTTTGATAATCCCGAGAAGATAAGCGGAACGATTAACCATTTCGACATTTTTAAAAGAGAAATCTTTTGGTCGAGCGTTACGTCATACCAGATCGTCACGATTTTAACTATGATTTCTACGCTATATATACACATACACATACGCACACATGTATGTATATACGTACATACCACACAAAATCATACGTGGTCACTGTGGCTTGGTAAAATATCTGAACATATAGTGTGTGTGTATATATATATGTCGTATATATATGTACATATATTCGTGCGTTTCGAAGTAAACAAGTAGATGAAAATTTTGTTCTCCACGCTTGGACGGATGCGCCGCAATTAATGATGCAGCTTTGTCGCGATATTTTCACTCTATCCCCCTCTCATCTCTAACCCCTTTTCTATCTACATTCTCTCTTTCTCTTTCCCTCTCTCTCTCTCTCTCTCTCTCTCTCTCTCTCTCTCTCTCTCTCTCTTCTCACCCAATTTCGACAATGTACACGCGCACATACGCACATGCACTTATATATTCTACGTATATTACATGCATATATAGTATACATGCTATCAAGCTAGTAGATGGCTATATTAGTAGACGACGTTATAGATAATACATGGATATTTAACGAACACGGTTTTCCATGTCAGAGCTGGTCGTGAACGGAGAGGCCTTGTCAGCGCATCTCTACCCTTTAATATTAATTATCCGCGCGATAATTAATGACACCTTCATTAATACGATTTATAACTTCGCAGAGAGGCCCTTGACGTTACAAAAAAGATACGAACTATTATCGCTTTGCTCTCTTTTTCCTCGTTCCACGTCTATACTTCTCTGCATTCCTTCCTCTCTACCTACCTTCTTTCCTTCCTTCTTTAATCGCTTCCGTTACATTTTCTTCTATCTTTTTTTATCGTCATTTTTATACGAGAGTCATTCTTTCAACCTCCTCGAGTTCGAGTTCACCATGTTACAAGACCTTCGCCGATTAAAAATTACACGTAACAACACGTAATATCGATTTTTCGTTATAATTTTTTTTCAACTCAATTTATTCTTCCTAAATATATAAATACATTTTGAATATTTGTAAGATTAGTTTTTGTCTTATGTTTTTCTTTCTTCTTTTCCCCATAAACTTTTATAACTGTTTCTTTCTCCAATTTGTATAATTATCACAAAACAACGATCAAGTCGAGAACTTAATTGTCTCTTTGCTTCTCGTTCTGTTCTTTACCCTCGAGATTCTATCCAAAAGTTCTTATCATGTTAAAGATTTCTAGTACGTTTTATCCCCGTTATATCTACGTGAAATAACTATCTTAGAGAGAGAAAGAGAAAGAGATAGAGATAAAGATAGAGTAAAAGAGTGAAAGAGACAGACAAAGAGAGAGAGAGAGAGAGAGAGTGAAATGGAAAGAAAGAGAGAAGAGCATTTGTTAATGACTGCAAATACGGATTGCGTTTTCCGAGTAGCATCGTTTTCGAAGGAAGTTGGAATTTCTCTAAGAACATCCTAAAAAGAGTAAAAGGATAAGAGAGAAAGATCAAGTGATAAAGGAAGAAGTACGACTATCTTTAAGATCTCGCTCCTTTAAACTCCTCACTCTTTTACTTCCGACCGACATTTCGTTCGAAATGAAAGAAAAGGAGCAGCAATTAAAAAAGAAAAAAAGAAGATAAAGAAAGGAAAAGAAAATAAATAAATGAAAAGAGCTATAAAGGAAGAAATTCGATCGAATTTATAAACATTAACACTTCGACAATTGGCTCCTATTACGAACGAAGATCTTACAAATTATTATATAAATAATATAAAACTATATAAATTATATCATTGTATTAAATATAATAAACAATAATATATAAATACACAAATTATATTAAGTATAAATATGTAATAATATATAAATTATATTAAAATTAATATTCAATCTTTATTATCCTATCATTAATTGTTTTATATGAATTAAAAGAGACAAGAAGAAAGTATCGATATTCCACCTGTTGTACTCTTTTTTTGTATCTTCAGAGATATTTTCTTTCCCTCTCTCTCTCTCTCTATCTCTTTTCTTTTTTGTAAAACCATCAAATGCATCTTGACTTACGTAATCTACGCTCGACTTACTTTCACTGCGTTATAATTTATGGAAAATCGGCACGGCATGTTTCGGAAGAAGAGTGAAAATAAAATAAAAAGAGAAAGAAGATGGGTTTGGTACACGTAACGCATCGCGTTGGGATTGCGGTGTTCCTCCTTTAACAATCTTGGCTTGGCTTGGTGCGCCCGAGCGGAAACTTTCTTCATCCGTAATATTGTCGCCCGGTAGAATATTTTCTTTCTCTCGGGGAATTTCACTCTGAGTTTAACGGTATATCTTGCGTGGGCGTCGGAGAGGAAGCAATAACCGTATTCCGACCTTCCACTCCTTTCTCTTCCTCTCTCATTTTCTCTCTCTTTTTCTCTCATTTTTTTTCTCTATTCTCTACTATGCTTACGAAGCTCAGCTTTGGGTAATTACGCGGATGAGATACAAGATACTTACCGAAAGGTACGGAAATTTGTTCAACAGTTTTGTCGCAGTTTTTCTTTCTCCCTCTCTCTCCCTCTCTCTCTCTCTCTCTCTCTCTCTCTCTCTCTCTCTCTCTCTCTCTCTCTGTACGAAAGAGAAAGACCCAAAAAGAGAAAGAGAGGGAGAGAGAGAGAGAGAGAGAAAGAGAGTTGACGACGAGAAACGGAAATGACCAACGTGAAAGGATATTAAAGGGGTACGCAACCACTTCGACCACTGGTCTCCGGTCCGCTTGACAAATTATATAGTACAGAGAATCCACTTGGGTAAAATAACTCGCAAAGAGATAAAAGTCTTTACATATTTTACCTCGACGTTTCTATTTGCTTCGTTGCACTCTTTACCGTCTTAAAGTTTTCCCAAAAACGTTCTGTTTTCTCATATTTTTCTTTTCATTTTTACTTCCCTCCGTAGGTACTATTTTCTATCATGCAATCATATTTTTTTGTATTAGTATTGTACAATGTTGTTTCTTAATTTATTAAATTTCTACGTGAATATATATCGTCGATATACTTTTGAAAATAGTTACACTTTAATTTGCAGAAAATCCATAAGTTAATAAAATAATTTGATGAATGTTATTCCACACGTTAGTATTTAATTAATTATTAATTAATTAGAGGATTTATTATTTAATTCATTAGGGAATCTCCGACATATTGAAAACATTAATAAAGATCAACAACTAATTAATTAATTTACTAAAGTTTACTAAAACTAAATAACTTTGGTCGAAGTTCATTTAATTCTTTATGATTATTTACGGCGTATATTTACTATGAAATTATGTCTATTCTTAAAAAAAAAAAAAAAAAATCTATTCAATGTATTTATGTTGTTTATATGAAAGTATCTCTTTATATTTTAATAAAGCTTATTTCAACTATATTAATATTCTTTTAACATAGATCCAAGCATTCATTTTGTACGGTAATTATACGAGAATCCTCTTTAAATGAATTTGATCGATTAATGTTAATAATTAAATTGACTGCAAAACTCGTCTTACAAAATAAAAAGTTTTCCCTTTTCTTAAAACCAGTTCTATACGTATTGCAAGAAATCTTCGATATAACGAAATTTTTTATTTTCCAATTATCCTTTAGCAATATCGATTTTTATCCTATCTCCTTCCACCATAATTCCTACTGTGAAATTTGAAAGAAAGCAGTTGAAATATTTCGCGATACGATATCAAAGTATTAACGAAGTATTAATGAATATTAAGAATTCAAAGATCTCGTCTGGCTGGAAAACTCGATCTTCTTGCAAAAGTTTCGTTCTTTTTGTGTCTCGACAGATTTATGCTTTAACACGCTTACAAAATTTTTCTATAGTCTCCTCGTTACTTTACTTTTTTCTCGAAAGAAAAAAAAAGAATTATCTTCATTATTAAATTAGCGTTATTTTATTAATTGAATTAACAAATTGTCAATAGAAGGAGATAATGTAATGGATATAATGGATTCAGTAATAATTATAATTGATTGTTATTAGCGATTAATCGAACTCCTCTATATTATTGAAAAAGAACATAATGGTTTGAAAAGCATGAGATACGTGAATTTCAACGAGATTCGTCGGATGAAATTTTGTGTGAGCGATACGATGCCCTTCGAACAATTTCAACTAGTCCTTTGCGAATCACCGTGCCTGTTCTCTTGAAATCCTCAACATTTCGGAAAAAAGTCACGAATGCTTGTAAAAAACGGATACATCGAGGTGCAACGATAGGGCAAATACGATTACGAAAGAAATCAATGGCGTTCGATTTACTCGACAAATAGGATACTTCTAACCAATATAATCTTGACAATGTCAAGTCTGATTCGATTCGACTTTGCAAATAAATCGACCAACTTCATTGACATATGTCGAATCGAGTGACAATTTCGATTTAAAGTTCGTTTCTTTCTCTCTATCTATCTGTCTCTTTCTCTCTCCTATACGTCTTCGTGAGAAATTTAAATACGTGCAATTACCCATAATTCGTGGATTTAATGAGATTCTAATGAACTCTTGATCGCATTCTCTCAACCCAAATGCATCGAGAATAAAATCAAAATTCAATTATTTTATATTAAATCATCAGTTAAAATACATATAAGACGTTATTTTTAATACATAAGTATATGCTAGGACGTTTGAAAGAAACTATTTAAAATATAAGATAATCATGTTGTCGATGTACACGTGTGCATTCTTAGTAAAGATATTCGAGTCTTGCTAAACAATACAATTAATTACAGATAACGACATTAACACAATTCACATAAAGTATCTCACAATATCTTATATCTTCACTTCAAAATATATCGTTAAGACTTCAATTCGCGAAGTATTTATTTATCGCGCATCTCCTTCAGGAACTTCATAAGATCCTTCAAAAAAATCGCGAGAATTTATTAATTAATTTAATTTAATTTGCGGGTACGCAGTGGACGATATTTTGGAGAGGACCTTCAACAGCTCTCGAGTCTTATGCCATTATTTATCGCGATACTGTTCACCTACTGAGGTTTATAACTCTGACAATGAAAAAAAGATAGAAAACAGATCTCCCGAGTGAATTGATAATATCATTAGTCAAATGCGAGAAACGCAATTAAACTCAATTTCACTCGTAGTTGCGCTTTTATTACACAATGTTATTGTCACGTATGCCTAATTAGAAATTATACATTTTATTTACAGATTCTGCCGACAGAATGTCTAAAATCTTGGAAAGGATTTTCAAAGACACAATATAAGATTGTATTGCTTCGATCATTTGATCACGACGATTTTAGGCAATTTTCGAAAATATTTCATTGAAAATATGTATACCGGGTTCTGAGAAACTATCGACTAATATAGTATCATCGCAATTAAGGGCAACCTCCGTTTTCATCGTTTGTACGGCTTCGGTTCGAAACTTGCTTCGTGTTTTATGGCTCCGACACAATCGTCCGAAAACATCTAAGCGTCTCTACGCCTCCCGTCTCTCGTGGTATCGTGTACCAGTTTCCGCATAGTTGCGATCTAATGGTTGCCGGATATGCGCGCGCACACACAGATACACACATACACATATATAAACGTGCTCATATATAAACCTAAATGCACTCACGTTCAATATAGGTGCCAGATATTACGCTAGTTGAGACGCAGAAAATTTATATTCTCCGATCAAATACAAAGGAGGATTAAATAGGAATGGATAGCTAGTTTGATAAATAAATTGATAATAATGGAGAACAAAGCTTGTATAATAAAACACAAAATAAAAGAGTTTGTTAAAAGATCAAACAGATCGGAGTTGATCTTCCTAGAAAATTGTTGAAGATATCCAACACTAGTTAAATGTATTTTATCACTCTCTTTTTCTCTAAGCTTTGTAGATCACGAAAAAAAAAGAGAGAGAAAAGAAAAACTTCGTCGAATCGATTTAACGATGTCGATCATAGAGCAAACTCTTTTCGGCAAAACGATGCGACCCAGTGTGCTCGGAGCGATTTAACCGTAGGATCTTTGAGATCTTCGAAAAAGAAGGAAACGCCTTTGGCTCGTCGACACTTTCGTGAGAAAGGTTAAGGAAAACTGGCAACGATACTTTGAGATGCTTTTCTCTCAGGAAATACTCGAATACGAGTAAGCGAGAAGAAACAAAGCTATGGATAGACGAAAGAAAGAGAGAGAGAGAGAAATAGAGACAGATAGAGAAACAGAAAGAGAGAGAGAGAGAGAGAGAGAGAGAGAGAGAGAGAGAGAGAGAGAGAAAGAGGAATCGATGAAAAGAAGAAAGGAAAGACAAAGGAAAAATGAGAAAAAAATGTATCAAGACGAAACAGAGATGGTTCTTAAAAGAAATAAAAAAAAAAAAAAAAACGTTGGCTCTTACTCTATGTCAATCGAAATCATTTCGATTTCGAGAATCTCTCTTGTGTGAACATCGTGCTTAATTCTTCACGTTTTTTTGACGAAACTCGGCCTTTGATCTTCGAAACATCGAGACTGTTTTTCTCTTATTTCTAATATACGAAAAATCTCCGTACTTCTATGATCGTTATATTAAATGCAAGATTAATAATATATTCTTATATGCATAGGTATATACAGAATGGAGTAATAACTCTGATTACCAAAAAGTGCAGTTGCATTTTTTTGATGCACCGATACGCAAAAGTGCATAAAATTATTTGCATATTGTGCACTGTCCAATACTATTTAATTTTGACCTATAACATTTTTTTCTAGTTTCAATCGTTTAAGAGATACAGATTGTTCCAATTTTCAACCTTATTTGTTGGACACCCTGTATATGTGGGTATATATATATATATTTTTATATAATATATATAAAATATATATATTATATATATATAAAATAGATAGGAGTGACGCTTTTTTAGCTTTTCGTGCACCATTATTTTGCATTTACCTTGCATTTACTCTTACACTGCGCTTACTTTGCGCTTGGTCTGCGCTTATTTTGCGCATTTGTTTGAAATCTCTAAAATTTTTAATTTTTTATAATTGTAGTTAGTATTTTATTTTATTTTATTTTATTTTTTTTGACAAAATAAGATGAATTTAGTTTGTAAGAATTTGTTTATAAAAATTGTTTATAACAAATTGTTTATTAATTATTAACAATATGTAGAAAAATAGAGACAATTTTGCTCTTTAAAATGGTAGTTGATTCAAGTTTCTACGATGTTTAGTTCCGGAGATATCTTTACTTAAGTGAAATACATTTATGTCCATTCATTGCCTATATAATTTCATTCATACTGGCTTGGTGACACAGTGACCTATATAATTTCATTCATAATGGCTTGGTGACACACTAACCTATATAAATTCCGAGAATTTACGCTGCCTTACTACTACTACTACTACTATTACTACAAACAGCTGTACTACACAATTATGAATGAAAATATTTAACAGGCGATATCTTCGGAACGGAAAATCGTAGAGACTTGAAACAAAAACCATTTTCAAAGATATTTTAATCTTTATTTATTTAAACATTGCAATAATATCGGTATAATAAAATCGATTTTGTTAATAACTTTTAAAATTAAATTTTTTCTTTTCTTTCGTAATAAGGACATAAGTCTGAAACTATTTCAACTTTTATTCTAATTATTTTTGAAAATTATTCAATATTAAAGTTAAATATTTATGTAAATTTTATTTTGTTTATTTAAAAAAGATACATTAATCATCGCCAATGTACGAAATTGAAAGATTAAAAACTCAAGAGACTTTTCTTTCGTAATAAGGACATGATTGTTATGAAAGTATTAAAATTTTTACTGTAATGGTATAAATTTTATTTTGTTTATTTAAAAAAAGAAATAAACAATCTATTAATAGTCGATAATATATACTATTGAAGGATTGAAAATTCGATAGATTTTTCTCTTTGCTTACTCTGCGTTTATTTTGCGCTTATTTTGCACTTATATTTTTTATTGCATAAGAAAACTTTACATCATTATTTTGCACTTATGCATAATAATAGAGTAAAGTTAACTAAGAAACCATCACTTTCTTACTATTACTTTTACTACACTAGTCGAAAATCAACATGTTTTCTTAGCAATATTTAAATTATAAGATCTCCTTAACTAATAATTTTTCGATTTACATGAATTAATACTTTTTTTATAAACAAATGCCGAGACAAAAATATGATTCCATTAAAAAAAAAAAAAAAAAAGAAAAAAAACCACAGTTGATCTTCATGTCTGTAATGGAGCTATAAAAAAATTTGTTACTGTGATATTATTACTCCTTTCACACAGTACGACTTTTATAAGCAAATTCTCACCATATCTTTAAAAAGAACGAAGATATTCAAAGTGATCAAAGTTATTGCCTCACCCTGTATATAAATATTGGATATAATTACAAATAATTTTAAAATTATTTTAAAATGTACAAAAATTACATTATTCATTGTTAGTATTATTCATTTCGAAATTCATTTCGAATCTGATATTTTGTTACTTATAATGAAATTGTTATATTTCTATTATTATATTTCTATATTTATAATGATATTTAATTATATAGAAATACGTACTTTTATATAAATATTTATTTGTGTATTTCAATATATTAAATAAACAGTTAACAATTTCAATGCACTTATTGGTTAACAAACTTGCCATTTGCTTTCAGTTAAAATGCTATTTCTACGATACTCCTTTATGTTAAAAACATATTCGATATTAATTAACTCAAATAATATTAAGTCTCTTTTATATTTATGCATTCGAACTACGATTCGGCGTCAATTTAAAAATGAAAGAGTTTGCACGTACATACGTCGTACAACTTCAACTTTTAATTAAACTATCAAGAAAATGCAAGAACGTTCTTTTTTCACCTCAGTGAATCTCATTACGTTATTTCTAATCGAAAGGGAAGACAAAGTTCACGACTTTTTTCTTTGCTGAGTTCTTTGGAAAGAAACGACAAAACGGATGCTTTAACGTCTTTCGCGAGTTTCTTGTATTCTTTCGCGAGATTTTATCCTTTGTATTCGCTCTACGTTTCAATGAGATTTCCAATGAATTAAACCCGTACCAATGCAGTACCTACTTCCGTTTGAATCGTTATCGCGCTAACGAGTTTAATGAATTTAACAGTACAAAAGATTCAATTTCAATTTATATTTCCTTTGCCGCGAAAATTGTCTGCCAATTATTATTAATCTTTCTTTCATTCTTTCTTTCTTTCTCTTTTTTCTTTTTTCTCTTTTAATTTTTTGCAGGAATATCAGATTTAACGAGTGTAATATAAAATTTGTATGAAAATAAAAAGAAATATCTATCGATTATTCGTCAAGCAAATATCGAAAGAAAATTCTTTAAAAACAAATAGCTTCGTGCAAGACCAATAGTAGACAGAGTTTAAGAATGCATAAGGTAAACGAGAGAAAGAACACGTTTACGGCATTAAAGTATACACTTTCATGCATTTGTAGCGAATCGTGTCTAAGAGATAAAATGTATCTACGTGCGGATTTACTAACGCGAGAGTACCAACTACTCGACATATTATACGTATGCATGGATCTAGATATTTATGTACGTACGTACGTACGTATGTATTTATGTATGTATCTGTTCACGATGACTCAGGGGAAGGGAAAGCTTATACATATTCCACCGAGCAAACTTTTGATAAAATTTTGATTTTTGTCCGAGAGAAAGAGGTCTTATCATAGATTGAAACTAATACCTTTTTACGATCCTCATTTCTATGGAAAATTATTAGATTAACTTTGATATCAAAAGAAGGATTATCCTTTTCTTTTCTTCGTTCCTATTACGTCACAGAAAGAAAAACTACTTATAATCAGAAAAGAGAAAGAATCGTTACAAACGAAAATGATTTCTCGTATATATTTTTTTGTATTTTTGAAGATCTTCGAAAATCCGTAGAATAGACGTTTGTATCCCGTTAAACGTCGAAACTCGGTCATAAATATCAAAAAGTCGATTCTTACGTTTCAACGTGAGACCATCCAGAATAAAAGTTCTCTGCTATGTCCCGTCTTTGGCAATAAATTTTGAATTCGCCAGGTTCATGTTTTCATAGATCGAGACCATAAAGAATGCACGCTTCTTCGATCGCTTTGACTATTCTGGATTATACATTCTCATAAATTTTCAAGCTCGATGAACGCGTGCAGATTGAGAGAGATACGAATCGCGGTTGCTACCCAAGAGAAACATTCCAATTTTATACAATAATACATGGAAACACACACAAATACAAAATCTACTTTCTTCGTTATAGTATCTACAATGTAATCTGTGTTCTTTTCGAAAGACTATTTTCAAATGTACAAATATAATTTTCTTTAAATATACTATATATAGTATATATCAGTATCTTTGTTATGTTATCTTATTGACAGATAGAAAACGATATAAAATTTGTATTTTGTTATAAAACGTTAATTAAATAAAATTTTAAATCTGCTTCTATAAATTTATATTATCCTCGATTTTAATCAATAGTCTATTGGTAATTTTACAAAAGAAAAAACTTGTACTATAGTTGGTTAATTTGTTTAGTAGATTACTTTTAAAATTTCGTCGTCCTTTTAATGTTTTTAAATAATAAATGTACATTTTTTGGAAAATTCATGTCGATAAGAATGTAATTATGTATCTCATACGATTTGTTAATAGTGAATACGTTATTTTAAGAATTTTTTTTATATATTTTAATAAATCCATCCTTTTATTGATACTTTGCATATATGCACACACATATATAAAAGTATATGTAATTCATATTTCATAAAACATTAAGTATATAAGTATATTATTCTAATATAATGATGCATAAAGTTTTCTTACTTTGACAGCTGTAACTTAATCAATCAAAACCTATCTAACTTAGCTACTTAATTAATCTTTCCTAAAATCATGAAAGTGATAAATGAGGAGAACTATAACGTATATTATATAAGAAAAGATTAACAAAATATTTTACATATTATCCTGTTCATATTAGAATAACTTAGAAACGTTTTATCCAAATAAAAATTTCATCAGACAAATGGAAATATTGCAAATTATAATTAACTTGTACAATTCCCATCATTTATCTGATGACTTAAGCTTAAGATTATTCTTTTATCTTCCATTCTTCGCTCGTTCAGAAGTCACGTTAACCAAATAATGAACTTGGAGTATCTCCGAAAATGTTAATTAAAATGAGATCGAGATAATTAACTTTTTTTAAGTAGATACAATTCGTTTAACGTTTGAGTTAATCGTATATACTCACTCGTCACTGTGAATACCGTATTATTCACGGAAAGCGTATTAAAAGCAATCGTAAATTACTTTTGGCATTGCCTACGTTACGTCAGCAAAATCGTTGGATACATAGGCAAGCTTTCGACGAGATTCCATGCCGAGTCACTAAACACGGATGATATTTACTCGGCTCTTACGCGGCAATCTCATTATTTGGAGGATTTCGTTTTGCGACGATACCGGACGGACGCATTCGTGCTCTATACAATGTTTACATGTATATATAAATGTGCGTGTTTCTCTCTGTATGCACCTGTATATGTGCATGTGTGTGTGTATATATCTGTGGTAGTCAGTAAACGCATGGCTACGGATTCTCGGTTAAATTCACATCGCATGACAATCGTGAGCACTTAGGTGAAAAAACTTTGACTCATCTATCGTATTCTTTCCTTCTTATCATCACAAAACCTTTAAATTTTATTTCGCTTCTCGAATAAATTCAACACTGACGTTATAACGTTTATAATTTCGAAGTCGTTTAAACGCAAAGGTGACGTTTCCCTCTCTACGTTGGACCGTATTTTTCACCGAAAAAATTTTTCATTTATTTAGAATGTTTTTCATCTCTGTAAATACATTCTCTCTATTTCCGCTTCTATATATCCGTCTGCTTCCCGCGTTCTACGCGGTATAAATAAACCAGAGGAAAAAATTCACCTGTCTTCCGTATCCTTGCTCGACGAGGGATCTATTCATTTTGAAATTTATCATTAGAGAATACAAACCTTTACAAATATGCATACGCAGACACGTTTCGTTCTTCTACGTAATATCTTACAATAATTCAATGATACCTATCAAAAGAGAATTCAACAATACAATCTAAAAGAGAATTCTTTAAAAGAAGTTCGAGAATTATTGTAAACTTTCAAAAATATCGATCTGTATAATAAACGTCGATTACGAACGATTAATCCTATCTGATTTCTTTTTTCATTTTTGAATAGTTTCAAAACCACAAGAAGAAACTGTAATATAAAATATGAATGATACTTCAAGTTGGAAAGCAAACAGTCGTTCAAAAGGGGAGGACGATCCACGAAGCAATTCGTTCTCATTCTCTCGGAGATAAGAAAAGCGTGTCGTGCTATCGGTCAACGCCGTTCCCGGGCTTTTATCAATGGGGAGATTGGGGGATGATGCATGACAAGGGGTGTTGGTAGGCAGCGGAGCAACGAGAGTCCCACCTACCAATAAATTCACCTGGCCGTTGCTGAGTATAAACGCTTGATCAATCGCTGCACGTGTTTACCGCGATAACACTTTGTAGGCTGGACGATGGGCTATAATGGAATTATCCTGGAGAGATAAATTTTGCTGGTAGAGAGAGAGAGAGAGAGAGAGATAGAGAGAAATAGAAAGAGGGAGAGAGAGAGAGAGAGAGAGAGAGAGAGAGAGAGAGAGAGAGAGAGACGGAAACGCCTCCTAAACGCGTACACTTCGTTTATTACATTTCCGTTGATGATTACGAGACAACGACGACAATGATTTGCTCTTTCATATTTGATAATATACGTATAACATCAATTCATATATTTCCTTCTGACAATTTTAAAGCATATCGCTTGGCTCCTATATTTATATGTATAACACGCTTTGACGCAAGCCACCCACATCGTGAAATATCCATGCCGATCGGTAAATTCCATTTCGAATACCTTTGTGAACACGAATATCGTGCACGTTATCTCTCTATCTCATTGCGTCCACAAAACGTTTTCTCTCTTTGTTTCGGCGGAGTTGCGAAAAACAAAAAAAAAAGGAAGGAAAAAAAAAGAAAGAAAGGAAAAGAAGAAAAAAAGGCGAAACGAAGAGTACGAGGCGCAAAATGAAAGTCGACGATATGCTATAACCGAATCAGATATAAACAAAGGGAAAATTTTCTTCGATGCGATACTCGTGAAATTTTTCAAGGATATATACCGTTCTGTTCAGACGATACGCAGACAGATGAATTGAGCTTAATTCGTATATCCAAGCTAGATGTTAGATCCTTCGAAAATAAGATTTAAAATAGTTAAAGAGAGAAAGAAAAAAGAAAATGAGGGAAACAGAGAAGAATAGATAGAAATATATCATATTGTACTTGTTGTCAGAATGGTCGATACGAGTTTCTATCACACAGATTTCATTAGACTCGGTACTCTATCTGTTCGGTGAATATTCGAAGAATACTCCAAAGTATTTCCACGCTTTGTTTCTTTCATTTCACATTCCAGAGACGTAAGTTCATCAGCGAGAAAATTTCATACGTTCAACACGTTTCCGACTAGCATTCGATTCTTATGTAGAAACCGTAACTTTATCATCGGTTATTCGAGTCGTTCCTTCATCTATACGCGATCACTGGCCTGTGAACGGCCTGCTTTACGAGAGTCTCTTCCCCTTTCTCCACCCCCATCCCTCTCGCTTCCTCTTCCTATCTTTCTTCCGCTCCTCCTCGCATCTCTTCTCTCAGTACTCTATTCGAACGAACAAACTTGCTTGTTTATTTTTATGTATCTATATTTTGATACGCTTTATGCTTGGCTACGCCTCTATCGAACGTGTACATTTATTTGAAAGATGATTTCGAATTAGCGTGAGAATCTCCTCAAGTATTAAAAGGATTTATGTAATGTTCATAAAAACATACAATTTTATAAAAGAATACAATGTATTATCATTATGATATAGATTGGGATGAATTTACGATTTTAAAGTTTATCGTTTATTATTCAAATTATCAGGATTAACAGATGCATAAAAATAATAGGTTTATGCGATAAAATATTTTATATAATTGCATTGAAAAGTTTTTGTAAGATGATAAATATTTGAAAATTTTTATAGATTGTCTTCCCGTACCGTCTCTGCATACACACACACACACACACACACACATATACAGAATAATGTATAATTTTAACATCTTCTATTTAAAAATCATTTCCCGCATAATCCATAATTAAACATTATTAAAAATTTATCGGATTAAATATTTTCAAAGGAAAATATCTATATATTATATTTACGTATTTATGAGCGCATGAAAGAGCAATTTTACCAGGGAAACTTCGTAACGCTGGGAATTGAAATTATGCCGTTGCCAAACGTGTCGTCGTTCTCGTAGCGGGCGCACGCGCATTGTTCGTTCGATCCGTAAATTTGAGTTTATTAGCGAGCGTGACGTTTGTTCGCAAATAGAATTCCAGGTTACCGTACGATTCAGGACATCGGGCCTTCCAACTGCGGAAGGTGAAACGCGAATACGCCTGTTGATTTCATCAACGTCAATTGCGTCAATTCGAACGGAACATCGTCGACAAAATTCGATGTTGAAAACGAGCGAGAATGAGCGTTACTTCCAGTAAATCGACCAACTTCCTTTTTTTTCCCTTCCAGAAAATTTTCTCTAAGAGGAACGGTGTCCCCTTTTAAAAATATTTTTTCATCATCTCATTTTACGCCGCTCTCGTACTCGAAAGCGGTGTTTTTTCTGTTCTTTTCTTTTCCTTTTCTTTTCTTTGTTTCTTTTTTTATTCTTGTGTGCGCTCCGTGGGTGGGTGTTTTTTTTTTCCTTTTGTTTTATTTTTCAAGTTATAAGTATGATAGAGAACCACTGCTACTGGAGTTGGCTCGCTTGATCTCGCCAGAATGGAATTTAATCCTCCATCCCAAAGAAGATATTAACTTTTCCATCCTTCATTTTTTACTCCATACAGAAGCAGATGAATATGCCCGTCTCTCTTCCGACCGATGATCTCGTCATTTTTTTTTCATCTTCTCTTCTTCTTCCTCCTTCTTTATTTTCTTCTTTGTTTTCAACAAATCCCTGAACGACGGTTAAAATTTCAAACGATATTGAAAAACGTTAAGGAAACGACGAAAATATGCATTTTGATGTTATTAATCACTCGTTCTTTAATAAGTAACTCAATGGCACGGACGGATGAGAGTAGTAGTTCGAGAAATATCAGCAAGTAGCAGCAACGATAATTTCGTACAAAATAGAATAAAACGTTATATCCACGAAAAACTTTCAAACGCTTTTGAAAACTGAATCAATTATTTTTAAATCAGACAAAGCGCAATTCAAATTAGCGATTAAATAAAAATTAACGTGTTTCATGAAATATTTGACGAATTAAAAGAACAAATTTTATACTTTCTGTAATAACAATGAAAAATGCAAAATCAATTTTATTACATATAATTCTATATGCTTATTTCAAATTCGACAGGTTTCATTTTTTTATATCTCGAAAATTTCAGAAAGTAATTCGATATCAAAAAGTGACAAAAGTGAATATTTCTGTGACTGACTTTGTGTTCTATATATATATATATATATATATATATATATATATATATATATATATATGGAAGTAAGATGCACATATGCAAGTAGAACGATCGAACGATCGTCCTTATTGCTCAGGCGATTATGAAATTTCACGTCCGTGGCTTTTATGGCAAGTATATTAAGGAAGTCGATTAACTCGCAGGAATTTCTTTGTGCATGCATCCTCCGTTAATGGAGCAGGTAAAAGGTTAGAACAGGGTGAAGGAGAGAGAAAGGCTGGTGACAAGGTGGTGTATGCTCAAAGCCATTCACCGAACGAGACACGTCTGAGGATGGAATTGCATTTGTTCTTTGATCGACGTAATTTACTTTGGCTTTAGGTTATTCTTTTTGTATCGAAGTGACAGATTAAATTTCGCAGTTATTATTTTCTTCTCTCTCTCTCTCTCTCTCCCTCTCTCTCTCCCTCTATCTCTTTCATTTCTTTTACACTTTCAGAGTTTTAAACAGATATTCAATCTGTATTACTTATTCTCATTATATATGTTCTTTATACGTATGTATATATGTATATCTCTTTCTTTTTTATTCGTTTCGATAATATTTAATATTAAAAAATAATCGATAATTTTTCAATACGATATGTATTTTAGTTCGATTACATTCAATCACGTTTTCATAATTGATAATTTTATCTATGTCAATATTATCACTCGTTGGAAAAAGATTAAACTTTTTATAATACGTATATATTTATTCAGATGTATAAAATTAGTCAATGGATAGTAACGAGATTTTGAAATGTCATTATGGTAATTGAAAGTTCTTGATAGTAACGTGTACAACGTGATTTATCATACCGTACTTACTTCTTTGTAATACTCGAAGTTAAAAATTTGTGTCAACGAGTTTTACACTGGCATGTGACCGAACAGTAAAACGAATTATATAAAGTTTAACTCAAAAGAGTGTATAATCCCACGCGATTTGTGTTCTAAGAATTATGTACTTAAAAAGTAAAAAAAAAAAAAAAGTATAATAAAAAAATAAAAAGAAACAAGAGAGAATAAAACAGAAATAATTAAACATTGTGGAAACACAACAATTTGAAATTCATAATTACGATGGTGCATTTGTTCGATGACCAGCTAGAAAATGTAAGTACCTGATTTGATCATGAAATTGCATTGTACTAACGGTATTAAATTTCGAATACTTTTGCTCATGTAACCGAACGAGTCTGAAATTTAATTCTGATGTTAAAAGCTAAACATACAACTTTTTCGAAAGAATTTTATTGGCCCGCGTAATTTCAACACTTTTGAAATTTATACGTTTTTCGTTTTATATCCCGTCGAAAGCTATATAAGCTTTGGTATTAAATTTTTTTAAAAGATCGAATAAAGATTGTTCTCTTTTAAGGATCGTTCCTTAGTTATATAAATATCATTTTAAATTATCGTAAAAAAATTGAAATAATTCAACATGTTACATAAGTTCGAACTAGTTCAATTTGATTTTACTTTTTTATTACGTTTTGCTATACTTTCTTTGGATTCTTTCTTTTTTATAAGATCGAACGCAATCACGTTTTACCTTCTCGAAATTCCATCAGCCAGGGAACGTTCATTACGACTAGTTCGGAACTTTAGGAAGTTTATGTCTCTGAGAAGTTTTCAAGCTTAGGTACCGACCTAGATATATCTCAAAGACTTTGACACCATTATTTTAAAATAATGTGTTTGGCCGAATTCAAAGTTACACAGATAAGTAGGTAAGTAAAAAAGTATATCTATATATTTTACATATACACTTTGTATATATAAATAAATACATATATATGTTTCAAATCTATAAGATTAATATCGAATAGAATTTCGTTGATCGTTCGGATTAATCAATTGATTCGATCCTTATCAGATTCTATGACAATCCTTTAATTTATAAATTAAGTATTTAAAGAAAAAGTAAGAGAAGAGAAAATTTTGCTTTTAACTTCTTTTCTTGCAATTTTAATTTTTTGTTATAAACGTTAATATAATTATACGTTTTGATATTTTACAAGGTTCGACCAACGTTGCGATAAATCTTGTTTCTTCTCTCTTTCGTTTTATCTTTTATACATCAACATTCTATTTTCTTTAAAAACATTATTTCGACCCAAATATCGTACCTTGTCACGTTTGGCCTTTTTTTCCAATTGTCAAGTAAATCGTTCTAAGGGTATATTCACATCCCTTGTCCATCATTCGAAGTGTACTTCGAATGCTATCATTTTTCATTCTTATATAAACCAACTATGACACATATAAACGTATACTCTTGCTACGAGTATTCTTTTATATATGTATATATATAAAACGTACGTAGGTTGACAGAAGATCCTTGACTTACGAATGCATGAAAATACGTAGCCCTTTTTTTACGTAATCCATGTGAAAAAGGGACGAAAAGAGAAGGATGTGATGAAACGACACGGTAAAATAAACATAAGTTATTCTCTCTCAAAAAAAGAAGAAAAAAAAAAAGAAAAAACATTTTTATATTCCACTGTGTCTTATCTTTTAGTACATTTTTATATAATATTGTAATATATTGAGGAAGTTTGAAATATTATTCTAACTCAATAAAATTATAGATTAGAACGTTCGTTCTATTTTTTTTTTTTTCATATTTCATAACAATAAAATGACAATATAATAATAATTTGGAAATAGGACAAAATATTCCATTGAATAAAATTAAAGATTAGAAAAATTCATTTTCTTTTTCTTTTTATATCTTAAGTTTCAACATTTCACGCAAGACGTTTACTTATTCGTCGGGATAATAAAATACTTGTGACTTCAACGTGATTTCTAAATCCAAATTTACAATCGTCCCTGCCTTGTTTCAGAGAAAGCCTCCTTCCTGTTATTTACACGAAACAATTCGTCGCAAAGGTATTTCTCCGGAGACTTTCGAGGCGGTAGAATTACTTAATATTGTAACAGGCACGTTGTAACATTTTTCTTATTGGCTTTTTCTTTTTTCTTTTTCTCCTTTCTTTTTTCTTCTCTTGTAGTATACATACGTACACACGTGTCGATTCTAATACTATTTCAAATACTTTTTCCGATAATCAAAAGCTATTCTTAGGTACGTACATACATAAAAATATCTTCGCAAATATTGAATTTCCTTTGAATATTAAACGTTGTTGTAGCCATTTCATATAAACAAATTGTATGAAATGTATATGAGACTACATTGAAATTGATTGCAGAATATATCGCTAACATATCGCGATAGTAATGTTACACGTAAACGAAACGTCACGTGAAAATTATTGGAAAGATAAATAATCGGAGGTACGTAAATATCCATAATTATACAATATATTTATATAATTTCAGTCATATTGGAACATTATGAAGAAACTTATAACGTCCTAATTGCATTTTATTCGATAAATGACTTGATGAAATGTTGAAAGTTCCTTTAATAAAAGTGTGAAATATTTTTAATTCCCCATATAAAATTTTACTTTTTGAAATGAGACGTATTTGAGTTAATCGAAGATCTGCGATCTCGTAAAGCTTCATTTCTGAGTTGCCTTTGCCTTCGTCGGCGCGTAAAGTTTACCCTCGTGAATTATTAATGCAATTCGCTCGTATGCAGTGTTAATGTTGGTAAGGGCTAGTCAATAAGCGTATTATACTATGTATCTAATTCACTATTAAACTCGATCGAAACCCTTGCAGAAATCGACGTATAATCAATAACAGTGTAATCGTATAGTTTTAACAAATTCTAATTATTTTTTTCTCTCTAAGTAAGCAGATTTCTCATTAAGAAGGAAGAATCGAAGAAAGGAATAACGTGAGAGAACTTTTACGTTCTTAATTCTTTCTGTTTAATTACATTGTTTGCACATCTTAATTACCACGATTGATCGATTTCCGGATATTCATGAAACGATTATTTTAACGTTCGATGGTTAATAAAAAAAAAAAAAAAGAAAAGAAAAAATATTACCAGATAACGTCACGGTTGATAATTTCACGAACGATTCTCGAAATAGCTTTCATTTTGTGCACACGATTCTTTCGTTTCTTATTTGGCACGAACTTCTCGCTGCTTCATCCAATGTAATCACATTTAAATCGACGATCGAAACGATTGGAAACCGTTCGAGAATTGTGAATTTCTCTTTCGTGAAAGATAAGATTAAAGAAAGGAGCATGGATATATAATAAAATGGGAAGAAAGAAAGAAAGAGAGAAACTAAGGAAACGTTGTAAATTTTACAAAAAAGAAAAAGGAAAGAAAAATAAAAAGAAAGAAAGAAGAAGATAAAGCAGAAGAAGAGAACAAGAAAAGGAAAAAGGAAGAGGAAAAGAAGAAGAAAAAGAGAACAGAAAAAACAAGAATAAATATTGTCGTATTAACTAAATATCACGTGACATGTTGTAGATCGAGTGTAATAAAGAAAATGGCGATGATACAATGAACTGCTCGAGCCAGTCAAAATTTTCTTCGATCATCGGAGAGAGAACCCTTTCACTCCTCTCACGAGAATTCATCCTAATATTTTCTACGTTGAAAGCATGGAATTTATTGCGGTTCTACTTTCACGCTCTTTCACTATACTCGCTGTAGCGTGAAAACTACCGCATACCTCTTTTTCTTCTTCTTCTTATTCTTCTTCTTCTTCTTCTTTCTCTTCTTTTTCTTTCTCTTTTTCCTACGTTTGTATAAATGGAAAACATTTGCAAAATGGATTGCTATAAGCGGACTTTACGTGGCATGCCTTGAAATAACCTACGACACAGTTTTCTCTCCTCAACGGCCATTTTACGGCTAAAATACGCACATGCACATATATCCGATATACATTCGAACGATAAAAAAAGAAAAGGAAAAAAAAATATATATATATATAAAAATCAAATAAAGCGAATTCTTCATACGTTTTGACAAATTTCTCATACGTTTCGATTGGTTGATAACGATAATTGTTTGACATTATATATATATATATATATATATATATATATATATATATATATAATTTGTTATTTAAAGCAATAATCACTGAATTAGTATAATAACGAATATATATCATCCACGTATTTGTCAATGCATGAAAAGAATTTTATCGTTCGTTCTATGGTTATTACAAAATATATTTTATTTTATCAGGAGAAGTTAAAGAGTCAATAAATTTTTTAATCGCGTAATATTTTCGTTGAATATTAAGATTCATTATCGTTATGTAAATTACGTTAAGAGTTTCACTCCTTTCGAAAAACGCAGGAAACGCAATTATCGAATAACATGAAATTTAAAAAGATGCTCGCTACGTGAGATCATCGAATCATCAGGTCGAATTCGTGATATCGATTTTTTGATCGCATATTCAAATACTCTTTAGAATAAGGACTTTGGTATGCACCGAACGCGAGTATATTAAAGATTTCGATCTTGAACGGAGACAATAGTCTATCGATACGGAGTCTTCGTGCATAAAACTGAACGATATCGTTTCCTCTTTCCAGTTTCTCTTAGAGAAATCTGAGCTATTCTTATTGGATACATACATTCGTATGTAACCAGTAAACATGAATTTTACAAAATTTATTCTCGTCAGAACGAATTCATTCATTGAAACATCTTGAATAATTTCTAACAATAAATACGAATCGAGAACAATGTTATTGGAAAATTGTTCGATTTAATTATCGAATTGACGTTTCTTTCTTTTTATTATTACTTTTTCTTTCTTTTTTTTTTTTATTTATTCTGAATCTTTGAAACTACGAATGTTTCCTCTTGCTTTCTTCAAAGTTACAGAATACAAAAAAGGTGACGCTTTCGTTAATTTTCGCGTGACAATCTGAGAAGAAAGCTCGGAGAACCGATCGGAAAATAAGTCTGCCTTTAAGTGATTAAAAGAGCTATCAATCCATAGAGAACGTATTGGTTTTCCGCTTCCGCTACTACTAAAGAAAGATAGAATCGAAGGAAATAGTAAAGTGCCTCTTGGAAAGTACGTTTCGACTTATCGAGATACTATCGTAGTCAAGTACGACGATCTACTGTCGATAATTGAAAATCCTTAATCGGGAAGGGAAAGAGTCAATTAATACGAAATTGAAATGTAAAAAACGATTTTGTAAATGTGCGATGGAAGATAGAGAAGTTGATTTTCTTTGGAAGACAAAAAAGGGAAAAAAGAAAAAAAGAAAAGGGAGATCTTTCGCTTCGATACTTTCTAAACTATTTCATAAAGTTAATTTCATGGAATATATGTAGAATATAAAATGAAAAACAGATATCGGATAAATACTGTGAGTAGAAAGTGAGCAAGGAAGATAAGATATATAGGTATGTCGTTATTTTGGAGCAATACATTTATCAAACTTACTTTTCTTTTCATAAAAATCAATTTACAATTTTTATCATCCATGTATTTTTGTTTAATTATATAGATCGTTGTTAATTTTTATGATATTAAAGCAGGTTTGTAAGTCGAGCAAATGGATAAAAGGTTTTCTCGAAAAAAGTATATATATCGTATTACGAGAAACTCATAATTTTGGCATTATCTTAAATGAAATAGATTCTTATTTACTTTGTGACCATGATTACTATTTCTCTCTTTCTCTCTATCTCGCTTCTGTTCTCTATAGAATGCAACGCACTAGCGAAAAATTTTCATTGACTGTTTAACAAGAAAATAAGCAACGGGACGCTCGTAAACTACACACGTAACCAACAGTAATTTCAGCAGTTTTTCGTGGTTCTATTACTCTATAAAAAGTGTATAGCCCTTAGGCAAAGTTTCTTTCTTGTATCACGGACAACGCGATAAAACTCGTATAACCATTCCGATTACAATTCTCTTCAACGAGAAGCTAACTAGTCTCCTAGTAGGAACGATAAGCGAGGAACTATATAAGAGCGAATTAACATGAAAAATGAGAGCGAACGAGCTTGTGAGCCAAAAGTAAAGAGGGGTGGGCGGGAGATCGCAGACTTGTACATTAAAATACCAATAAACCAACTCGACGTTTCTTCCCATTTTTCTTTTTATTTCTTTCTCGTTGTTTCTCATCTTCTCATTTTTAACACAATGAACGTGACATAATATGAGAAAGAAAAAATATCATCGTATTTGTTCGTTCGTCCGAGAACGTATTTCAACGGCGTCAAAAACATCTACTCTAATTAAAGAATGTTTCTTTGAATGAAAGAAGAAGGAAGAAGAGGAGGAAAGAAGGAGGAAAAAGAATAGCAACAACAAAAAGAAGAGTAAAAAATTGAAGTCCTTTAGTATTAAATTAAACACATATACGAACGATGAGATAAAAATTTAGACGAAGCTCGTTACTTTTTTCGTTTTAATAACGACACACTATGATTAAAATAATTGCGAGGGTAGTAAAAGGGGTTATGAGAGGAGAGGGACGAAGATTGTTTTCGAAGAATGGATAGAACGAATAGAGGAACTCGTTGGTACTCTCGACGATGAGCTTTGAGCTGTGACAAATAAGACATGTATTATTGTCGTTGTAACACAGTTCACGCACGATCAATTTTAATTATGCAAAGAAATGTTTCCGACCGTTCTCTTCCCTAGATTTCATTTACATGCCATCAACGTGTTAACATCTTTATTAAATGGTAAACGTTCGTGCTCTCTCTGTTTTTCTCTTGTTCTCTCTTCTTCTTGAACACATTTTATTTATTTATCCATATTTTATCATCCATCATTTCGTCATTTTGCTGAAAGATTTTTGAAATATTTTCTACCTTTCTCGCTTTCTGAATCTATCTAATAAACGTAGATCTAAATATAAATCTAAATCTAAACCTGGATATTAGAAACGGTATATCAAAGGGAAAGGTCAAAGAGTAAAATCGTCCGGATTTAACCATCACTTGATTATAGTAAAGTTATTACGTAGTAGATGTATTTTTAAAGCATCGGGAACATTGAAAATCCGATTAGTCGATGAACGAGCGAGACATTACCAAATACTCGCTACATTAAAGAGATAATTATGCGGAAGGTACGGCGTTGCCATTCGTTCATTGCCCCGTCGGTTGCAACTTGTAATTACGAACTTGTAATCGATGTTAATGGCCATCACTCCGAACGTATATCCGGTTAACGAAGTACTTCAATGGCGGTCGAACCTTCACTCACCATTAAACTCGTTATTCTAATATCACTCGATTACATTACTAGATAAATATTCGTAATATGCATAAACCAAGGTACCGATATGCCAGAAATTTTGTTCTTTACTAATATATGAAGGAATTTTGAAGCGAATGAAAGTAGAATTAACCTCTTTCCACGCGAAATTTCAGAAAATCGAGAATCGAGAACGACGCAATTTGCCGTCACTATCGGTGTGTTCTCTGGCTTTCCTCATAAAAGTCTTGTCGTAGAGCTTGCGAAAATGAGAAGACCGTAGGAGTTAACGGATAGGAGGGGAAGAAGGAGGAACAACGTCGGAAATTACGACGGCGAGGGTGGCTCCAGTCGGATGTCGAGTGGAAGAGAAAGAGTAAAAACGGAAAGGAAAGGAGAGAAACTATAAGAATAAAAGAAAACGTCAAGAGGAAACGTATTACGTATGAACGAGGACCAGCCGTTTACCGAGAGAAATAATTCAAAAAGAGTTCAGAGAATGAGAGAGTGAGAGTGACATAGAAAGAGACCTCCTCTTATTCACAAGAGTCGTCTTATCTTTCCTTCTTCTATCTTCTTGACTCCTTTAATAAATATTATGTTTAGTAAGTATGTACGGATGGTATCACGGTGAGTAGTATTATCCCTCTCTTAAGCCCTTCAATCGAGAATCCCTAAAAGTTGACCGGATAAGACTAATGGATGATTTCTTCTTTTTTTCCACCCTTTAAACGATGAGATACTAAATAAAATAACGAATAAGATAACCTACTGTGTCAATCACATTCTTAATTGACCCAGACTGACTGTTATTGGCATAAATCAATATTCTGTTTACGGATTATATCTAAGACCCTCCGTAGTAGTCGACCACGTTACCGTTGTAGAAGATGGGTCGAGGTCGCCTTCGAGAATTTATATGCTCCTTTCTCCTCCATTTTTTTCTCTCTTTTTTTTTTCCTCTTCCTCTTTTTCTTGAAATTTTTTCTTTCGCTTTCGCTCTTTTCCTTTTTCTTTCCTTATTTTTTTTTTCCTTTTTTATTTTTTCATCGCTTTTCTCTCTTCCACTCTTGGAATTAATTTCGCTATTACTAAAGTACTATTTCCTTTTCTACTTCTTCGTCTTCTTCTTCGTCTTCTTCTTCTTCTTCTCTGCTTTTTTTTTCTTCTTTTTCTTGGTTTTCTTCCTTTCAGAAGATTCACATTTTTAAGGATAATCTTATCCGGTAGACATCACAAGCCGACACGAGTAACGTCCTATTCTAACTTTCTACGTTATATTTCGTACTACGTCTTGCAACGAGCTCTCTTCCCTTTGATCATTTGTCACTGAGAGAGGAGAGGAAGAAAAGAGGGAGGGGGAGAGAAAGAGAGAGAGAGAGAGAGAGAGAGAGAGAGAGAGAAGGAGAGTATTACTTGACTTCGTAGATCGCTACGTCGTTCCAAGTAAGTGCACCAACGAATACATTTCTACGAGAACACGAAGATGTAAGTTTGACTTCTTGAAATATATATATATATATATATATATATATATATATATGTTTGTGGACGTATAGATGGAAAAATATTCGGATGTTTTTTGAAATCAAATAACTTTTTTTGTTAAACTTTCGGAATGACATTATCAAAGAAGTATTATTTTCTATCTGTTTTTCTTTTCTGTATCGTTGCTAGAAAAAAGAAAAAAGATATTCCACGATTCATTAATTATTTTCATTTTAAAAAATATTCCACGATTTTTTAAATCGTCCAAAAATAATCCCTCTATTTATCCGATCTACGATTTAAAAACGAATCAAGATGAACGTTCGAATACGTTAAAGCAATTTCGATCGTTGCAACGACGAGTCACGATCTCGTAATATTTTCGAAATAACGACCTTACCCCTCGTAATATTTCTCTCGGCATCTCTTATACATACATACATACATACATACATACATACATACATAAGTACCTATATATGCACGTAAAAGAAGGTCTTATGAATTCACGCACGTCATGATCTTATAATCTAGAAACAAAGTGCCTCCTCCGTAGCATCTAACAGAACTCGGTAGCGTCACGGAAAGATTTTTGATGTAGGAGATTTAGCATGGCGATGGCTTTGGTATTCGTACGTCGACTTCTTTGATATTCCAAATGGATTGGTAATGTCGATCAAAGAGAAAGAAAAAGAGAGAGACAGAGACAGAGAAACAGAGAAAGAAAAAGAGAAAGAAAAAGAGAAAGAGAGAAAGAGAAAGAGACAAGTTTGAAAGACAACCGCGAGCGACGTTTCGATGTTATGGGGAAGTCTGTCGAAGAAAGGAAGGATAGTAGGTGCATACAATGCTTATGTCTTCGACATTGAAGAGGGATCCGCAGAAAGACCAAGAGAAAGGGAGAGAAAGAGAGAGAAAGAGAGAGAGAGAGAGAGAGAGAGACAGAGAGAGAGAGAGAGAGAGAGAGAGAGAGAAAGGATAAGAAAGTCGTCGTACGAGTAACGGATGTGCATTGAAAATCGATTCGACGACGTCGAATGCTTTCTCCCTTTCCACGAGAGAAGAGGATATTATTGCGGTTGTTTCGTCCTTTCTCGGATACTGCAGTACGTCGGAAAACAGAGAACGCAGGTGTGTTGTAGAGAAATAGATGTCCTTCGATAGGATAACATTTCCTAATCGCGTGCATCAAACAAACGGAAGTCACCATTAGGTGGATCGTTAAATATTCGAGTTTATCGAAGAGAATACTGCTTATCGCCGTTGTACCATCTTTTCTTATTGCACGAGAGAGAGAGAGAGAGAGAGAGAGAGAGAGAGAGAGAGAGAGAGAGAGAGAGACAAAGAGAGAGAGAGAGAGAGAGAGGAAAATAAAAAAGAGGAAAAGCGAACTCAGTAACTTCGCAAAACGTACAACGAACGATAAAGTTCCTAACGATGAAAAAGGAAGAGAGAAAAGTAAGCTCGAGAAGAAAAAGAGATACTTTTTGTGTGAAATCGCATTCGAGAATGTACTGTGAGAAAGACAGAGAGAGAGAGAGAGAAAGACAGAGAAAGAAAGAGAGAGAACGATAGCGAAGAAACCGATACCGAGACTCGTTTCTAGATAATGCGACTTCTCTTACACGCAAAGTCGAGAGCAAGCTGGCTGAGCGATATTTTCTTGGACAGCATAAAAGGGATCGTCGTACTTTAGGGAACGTCTTTTGTTTCAGTTGAACAACTATGATAGTAATAACCAAAGATATTTGTACGTAGAGGACATTTAATATTTTATCTATGTATCTCGTACGAGATAATTATTATTAATAATAATAATTAATACGTATTTTTGATAAATGATTTTGTTCGACAAATTTCTTTATTTTTATTGACTCTATAATATCGAGATTTTTTTGGACGTTTGACAATTAGTATTGAAATAAACTCGGCTTAAACATTGTTTATGAATAAAATATTTTATATACGACTTTTATTGTAATTTATTTTTAATTATAATAACGTTATTTATCATATACGCATAGGAAATAATAACTAGTTTCGATAAATATTTATCTATTTGCTTACTACATATTCGCGTTACCAAATATTGATGAATCAGATAAATAACGAATTGTATAAATAGCAAATTGTATAAATAACACATTTCAATCCTTTAATTTTGATTAGTCTCGATGTTTGTCTCTCCTCTCGCGATAATAAAAAAATAAAATAAAATAAAATAAAATTAAATTAAATTAAATTAAAACATAACGAAACAAAACAAAAAAAGAAAAGAAAAAGACAAAAAAAAGAAAAGAAAAGAAAAAAAGAAAACACAAGAAAAGAATAAAAATCCAACACGGAGCTTTTAAAAGTTAATCGCCGGGTTATTCCGATGTAGAAAATTTTTTGCGCGTGTAGTCGTGGAACAGCGGACGTTCTCGTTTAAAAAAAAATCAACTCCTGCGGGTGGCGACTACGACGGTACTAGTTTTAGTGGGAAAAACTTTCGAATTACGGATAATAAATGTTTGGTAAAACAAAAAAAAGAAAGAACGGTATAAGAGTTAAAGGAAAGGATGAAGGGAAAGGGGGAGGGTTTAGCGTTCAAACATCCAACAACGTTGCGATTCGTGTAGCGATGATAAAACTTTTACAAGGCAATAATCTTTGAGGAATAAAACGGACGAGTTTTGTCCTTGTCTATTTTACGATGCGCGCACTCTAAGTACTTTATGTAATATTTCACGAAACGCTTTCACATCTTGCCATCTTTTTCTTGCAATATGGACCACTCTCTTTCTCTCTATCTTTATTTTTCCCTATATCTCTTTTCGATCATTTGTCACGTCTCTAGTTCACTCTCCGTTTACATTCTAACCCAGGAATATTTTATTTGACTATTACGCAAATGCAATTGGCAAAGATTCGAATCTGTAGGCTACCGTTCATAATTTTAGACTTCATTTATAATAAATAAATACAATAAATTTGATTTATGTTGCCCTTGGGAAAAAATATTACTACGTACATAATCGAAATCCGAATAATTTCTTTCACCCAACGAACGATCTGTTCTGAATTTATGAATGAAGTGAAATAAAAGTTGACCGTGGGTTTAGAGAATTTCAAATACGAGTCTTTTATCGAATCGTATCGAACAATTTCAATAAATTCGTTTAACAAATCTCGTCGATTCCTATAACGTTCGAAAATACAAAGATTTCTAGTTATTGTTATTATGTTGTGAAAACTGTTCGCCAATTTAGAAGTTTAATATTTAGATATTACGTATTTAGAGCTACGTCGTATAACTCAATATAAAAAAATATCTCTTCGAGCTTTCCCATATGGGGTTTCTCAAATGTCTCCAAGAAAACATTTTTATGAAAAATAAAACACTTATGTTTAGCTATGTTATAGCTATCGTATAAGCGATTATAAAACGTAATTAAACTCGACTAACGTAATCAATCGATATTTAATAATTTATCGTAGGAAACATAAACTTTTATCGATACAGATTTTATTGTAATAATTTATTATAGTTAAAACGTCGAGATCATTCGAGCCGTTGAACTTGATGTTTAGTCAGAACGGCACCAAGAAACAAGATCAGATTTAGCTATAGAATCTGTGGAGCGAGTGAGCGAACAAGCGAGTGAACGTACGTGAAACAGCTTGGTTATTGTTAGTATTAACGCTCTCATTATGCGAAATACGCTAGACCGCATTCAGGAAGCTAATAACGTCGGTTCTCATGGGAGAGAGACGGCAGTTGCAATTTGCACTAAGGTGAACATAACGTCCGGCATAAGTTAAAATCTCATTAATTCATCTTTTGCCATAAGTTTCAACTTTCTATTTTTCTCTCTTTTCTTCCTTCTCTTCGATTGCTTTTTCTTAATGCATTTGTTCTAAAATTTGCTTATAAACATTTTGTTTGCGAACATTCGCTGTAAACTCTGTCAATTTTATTTAATTTGTACATTCAGAATATTTAAATAGAGATTTAAACGAGATTGCTTTGTTTACATCATGAAATATTGTCTATATAGAATATGACATCTAATATGCACGCTTTGAGTAACTTTTAAATTATGCATTTTATGAAAAATCGTTGCACGCTCTAAAGTCAGATAGCTTCTAGTAAAATTACATACGTTGATAAACACTATCAACTAAATATCGTTGTCTTAATAAAATTTTCGATTTTCAGGCTGATGAATTATATTATAAAAACATCTCTTTAAGATCATGCAACTTATCTATAGAATAATCAATCAAATAGGCGAATTATTAACTTAAGTATACACGCGTTAAGTAATCCGTTATAATACAAAATTGATGCAATATCTGAAGTTTGTACAACGAGCACGTAATGATAAATCAAATACGTATGTAATCGTAATGATTTGATTAAGTATCTAAGTACTTCGATCGATGACGTTACGATCTTCTCGAGAAATACAAATATTCAGAATATAACTTTGTTATATTCGTAAAAAAAAGAGGATAAAGGGGAAAGAAGATGAAAAAAAAAAAAATAGAAAAAGAAAAAAGGAAAAAAAATAGAAAAGGAGAAAAAATGAAAAGAAAAAAGCGTAAGTAGTCTTACAACGAGAGGAAATAGGAACTCTGGGAGAATAGAAGTGTGAGAGGAAAATGAAGAGTAGTAGGGGAAGTTGATCGATGGCATCGAGATTAATCCGATTTCCGCAGTGACTGTCCGATTATTTCCAATAATCCGCAGCACGCGTGTAACGAAGCATGCTTTTCAAACGCGTAGGATTTGTACACATCGCGTCGTTAATGAAGGATTCGCGCGTGTAGGCTAACCTGCAAACTGAAACTTCCCTTACTCTTCTTCCATCCTTAACCGTCGAAATTTAATGACTTAACCGAAGGAGTGAGTACTATGAAGGGGGAGAGGAAAGGCACATGTACCCGGATTAGGTTGCTCCCAGGAACCAATAATTTTCTTCTAAATGCTTGGCTTAAAGATAACGTCTATGGTAGAAACCATATATTTGTTAATTAATCCTAGATAAGACATAGTATTTTCTCTTCGTGGAATATATTTAATCATAGACAAAGCCGTGCTACAAACTATTTTCTCGTTGCTTCGTGTAAAAGTGAAGAAAGAAAGGAAGAATACAAGAAAAAAAAAAATGTAAAATATAACTTGCGAAAAGAAACGTTTAATCGATTATTTAATCGAAAAATTATATCGTACGTTTGTTGATCTAAATGATCATGATAAGTCCCAAATAAATTTAGAATTTTTTTTTTCTTTTGTCTTAACAACGTATTACCACTGATCTATATAAACCGTAACTACAGTTTCGATAATACCTTCTCTCGTGGTAAAAAATTACGTTTAACGTATGAAGATCACAAAGATATGTTATGCATAGGTACCTCCACTTGATTTCTAGCTTCCAGGCAAAATTCATTCCAAGTTCAAAGTGTTCGACTTTCGATGCGTACATGCAAGATGATGCACGCTTATACCATCGTATATAAATTCCTTCGTAAGCTTGTTGAAAGCAACGCGGTTTTCTCTCTCTCTCTCTCTCTCTCTCTCTCTCTCTCTCTATCTCTAGTTCTCTCTTGTTCTATACAGCACAGAGCAACCAAACAGTTCAGTCAATAACCGCAAAATGCGACCGTTCCGGATCGTGCAATCAACTATTCCAGGCTTTAATGAAAATTATTCAGATCGATATACATGCTATCGAAGCGAGTTGTAGCAACTTTTCACGGAATCTAGATATTAGAAATATATTTAACTCGAATAAAGTATCGTTTGTTATTTTACGAATTTCCTTTATATTTCAAACTTAACTAACTCTCCAGTACGATTTCTCTAAATCTAAAATATCACGTAAATTATTAGATATTTTGAAATATTTAGATAGACACGTACGTTTTATTTATTAAAGATCTCAACGAAAATTTCGAAATCGTTTAAATCCGCTAACGAAATATAGATAGATTTTAAACAAAGAACGATATAAAAATAAACTTGGAAAAGTAGTTACGTCGTTCTAACTCTTAAATTTCGATTTAAAATCGAATATTATAGTTCTCGTGAAAGCGAAGAAGAGTATTTTCGCTTAATCAATTTGTCGAAAGGCGGTTGACGTTTTTCGACAAATTTATGACGATACTTTTGGGATCGATCTTGCTTCCATTTCACGCAAAGCCGAACAACACTACCGAGAAGATTCATCGAAGAAAATAGAACAAGAGAAAGAGACATATAGTACGCACACACGTCAGCACACATGATCATCTCTCTTTCTACACACATACATATACGAAAATAATACATCTCTATATTGATACTCTACACACACACACACATACACACACACACATATATATATATAAACATAAGAACGCAATTCACTTCCTCGCGATCTGGACTTACTAGTTTTGATGTTCGAAACTCGATAAGTAGAACAAAGATTATGGCCGTAGAATTCGCGCGAGACGTTTCGACTTCGATCGAAAGTTTACGTATTTTCGCTCACAGGGAAAAGCTTGATCGGTGAAACTTCACGTTCCTGAATGTGGAAAGATGAAGTAAAGAAGAAAGAGGAAAAAGAAAGAAAGAAAGAAAGAGAGAATGAGAGAGAGAGAGAGAGAGAGAAAGAAGGAGAAAGAGGAGGGAAAGAATTTGATTACGCCGTTCGTACTTCAAAGTTTACTGCCCGTAACGCGAAACGTAAGAAAGTAGCCGAGAGATCGCCGTCTGTAAAAATTTCAACGCGGAGATTTCCATCGTGTGCTTGAGAAAAGAAGGTAGAAGAAGAGGAAAAAGAGAAGAAGAAAGGGAAGAGAAGAAGAAGAAAAGAAAAAAAAAGAAGAGGAGACTTTTCGCGGACGGAAAATCGCTGTTCCTTACATATTTTTTCCTTTTTCGTTCTTTCTTTCTTTATTTCTTTCTTTCTCTTTCTCTCTCTCTCTTTCTTTCTTTTTCTTTCTCTATCTATCTATCTCTTTCTCTTTGCTTTTTATTCCGGCATCTTAGAATCGATTTCGCAGAGAATATTTTTTTCCTTTTTTCTTTTGTTTGTTTCTTTCTTTCTCTCTCTCTCTCTCTCTCTCTTTTTTTAATATTATATTTGCAGCCATCGTATAAAAACTATTTCTTTCAAAAGTTCTCTTGTTTTTCATCGCTCTCGACATAATCTTGTTCCCGGCAACGAACGAATCTTGTGCATTTTTCGAAAGATTTATAAAACTTTTCGCTTCTCAATGACTTCTCCAAGGATTATGGTACGTCCCGAAAAAGAAAATAAAAGAATGCGGACTCGTTAAGAGAGTATATAAAATGTGAAAGAATGGACAGGAAAGAGGAGAAACAGATAGAGATAAGCTGATAATATTTATTCAAGTGACTGTAACGATACCGGCCAAGTTAAAATTATACATATACGAAGATATGAAAAGACATATCTTGATAATGAAGTTCATAGTTGATATTAAACGTAAATTATAAATATATAAATAAATCTACAAGAGATTAGGATTTAATTGAATTTAATGTAAAGAAAAATTAGAATTTAATATGAAAAGAAATCAATTGTGAGATTCAATAGAGAATGAAAAGACTTATAGAAAAGAATGAAAAAATTATTAATCATACTAAAAAAAAAAAAAAAGAGAGAGAGATAGAGAGAAAACAACAGAAAATAACCGAAACAAAAAATGATATAACAAACTTAAAATTAAATTACAAACTAAAAGAGAGAAAGAGAAAGAGAAATTTATTATACCAGCTTTTGCTTTCTAAGTATAAAACAGAAAAAAGAAACAAAGAACTCGCTGTCTCATAAAAACCAATTACGCACTATACATATAACGTAAAATAAGTACATATAATAAAAATAAAAGAAAAAAAGATGACGGAATGAAAGATAAATGAATCTCAGATTCAAACATTAAGTTACATATTAGGTCATCGTAAGATATTAGATTAAACAATAAGTTTAAACATTACTTATACGATTAAAATATCGACAATATTTGAAAGAAATGAAAATAATTTTATTTGAAATCGTTGAAATTAAAGCAGAACGATGATAGTGTCTTTCGATATATATATATATATCGATCGTAAGTCACGGCATATAAGCCACATCGTATACGTGAAATAATGGCAAGTATAGGGCGTTATGGTACTTCCGGTTAGGAAGTATCTCGCGCATTAAACCTGACTCCTGAGAATTGAATTCCCTTGTACACACGCGATAGCTCGATTATTATCATATATTTACATCGTTGGTTGTGCCGTTAATGTTGGCTGAACGGGTCACAGAGCAGCCCGCAAGTCGTTCTCTATAATGAATACGATCTCTATATATCACTATGATCGCGCATAATTCAATGAGTAACACGAGCTATACTCCCCTTCCTTCTCAGCCGCTACCCAACCACTCTAATTATCCCATAAACGCTCGAAATTTATGTTCCTCTTTGTGTTGGGATATTTTCGATATAAACAATACACGCGTTGGTCTATCTCGTCATGCATTTTTTGGTTTTCTTCATTGAAAACACAAATAATTACAAGTATAAAACATATTCTTCGTCGTTTGGATATGATTAAAGATAAAAATGAAAAGCGTATATATTGTACGTTCACATTTGAGTATGTCAAGTGTAATCTGCGAATAAATTTTAAACTCCTGTTTTTGAATCTCGTTCATTCACTCGTGACGTTAATCCTTTGAGCGCTGAGTTTACGTAGTACCAGTGAACCATCTGGAGTGACTTTGTTATGTATTTGCAACTTTATTTATTTATTTATTTATTTTTATTTTTTTCTTTCAAATCAGATCACAAGTAGTTCTACTTGGTCGTTCTAAGAAGCAAGACTTGTTAAATTAACAATATTACTACTTCGGAAGTATACATATAAGCTTATATAGTAGAGTAGATTGGTTAAGGTATAATGTAAATGTAACTTCATATTGCTCAAAGGATTACATCCGTGTCAGTGCTCGCGTCACGCCATTTACTTACTTTATACAAATTACATAAATACACTTGCATCGAAATATCTCGAAGGAGACAGAAAATATTCGCTAATCCCGTCGTCATTGCTTTTGCAAGATGAAACAGCTGTTCTTATGTACAATATGTACATGTATCTACATGTACATAAGGTATATACTCTGTGAAAGCATATTGAGAAACTAAACGACGCCCGTTTGAAAATTCGACCTGTGCAAGCAGGTCGAGAAGGCATCGTGTCTCGCTCCTAGATCGTTTCAGGATACACGCTTTTGCTATCTTTGCTTTACATGTTCACGAAATTTCTCTCTCTCTCTCTCTCTCTCTCTCTCTCACACACTCCTTATCTTGAAGTTATCCAGTATCTACCGAACGAGATCCACGAGTGAGAACGTTCATTTTCACAGAAACCTCTATCATGACTCTTCTCGTTGAATATAAACTTGTTAACCCCTGCAGAAGATTCTTGTTACTAAAACCCACTCATAGATTATTTCACGTTAATTTTCCGTTCTTCTCAGCAATTACGTTTCAAACAATTGTTACGCTATTCAAACAGAAGAATAGATACGAAAAGTGAAAAGGGAGGGGGAGAAAAAGAGGATAGAAACAGGATGAGAGGAGGAGAAAGAGAAAGATGCATATAAAAGAGAAATCGTAATCTCGAATTTCGTGTTTGAAATTTTAACTTGAAATTTTCCTCCAAATCGGCCACGGTTGTTTTCGAAGAGATGATCTCCGAAGAAAATCAATAAAACGCAACACTACAGCGACAAGCTTTCGTTCATCCTTCCTATTTCAATCCCGGCTTAACGTTTTACCCGCTGGTGATGGACGTTAATATTCTATTACGAGTATTTTGCTCCTGTTTTGTGGTGGTCCAAAGCAAATAGTCGCTCGCGCGGAAACGGAATAAATTGTTATCGAATAATTATTTGCTTATTTTTATGTTGCAATTATGTCGAAAAAATGCAAATAATAAATTTATCAAGCGATAGTTTACACATCTCAAACTTGAAATGAGAATGATTGCGACCCATTGTTTTCTTGGATGTTCATTCATAAAAACAAAGTAGGTCACTTGTAAATTCATTTTAGTTCACCAAAGAGATAAGCTGTGACTTGTGAAATATATTGAATCAAATGTATACGTCAGTATACTGCAAGTAACTTTCTTGGAGACTAGACTCTACTAAATGTAGCTTTCAAGGAACCCGAGACGACCGTCTTCACGTCTATACTTCACCGTCTAAATCCGCCATTGGAGACCAAATATTACGATATTGACAAATTTTGATTCAAGGCGAGTTTAGTCGCCTAATTTTTTGATCGCTACGACGTTTTTTCTATCGACAATACGCATGTAACCATATTTTTTAAAAAATGACGAAATTCTACTGTTTGTTGAAATTTTCCAATTTTCTAGACCGTTCGTCGAAATTTTTAATTTTTTCACATAAGAATCGTGAATAACTACACTTTATAATATTCGGCAATTTTCACGTGGACGTATATTAAATTATAAATCGCAGTATCAATTTGCATTATATCGCAATTAAATAATATTAAAAGCGACAGTTGTACGAGTTTGAATACAAACAACAAAAATTATTACTTCATTATTAGTAATATTGAAACTAATTAATTTAGAATATTGATTTGCGATTAGTTATTTGGAAAAAATCGAAATAGGTTCAATGACCGTTGTAGTAGAGGCTCTCATTATTGTTCGGATTGGAGGTAACAGATTTGTGTGAAGAGAAAATGAGAGAGAGAGAGAGAGAGAGAGAGAGAGAAAGAGAGACAGAAAGAGAGAACCGGATGATCGATGGTACCTCGACATCTGGCGCGCAGAATTATTTAATTACAGACTTTACTCTTTCCCCATAGCGAGCACACTTGCGAGCCGTGATCGGAGATAACTTCGTCAGTGAACAGCTGTTCTAGTTGTTGAAAACTCACTACCAGCGATAAGTACATTACCTTTCGTACGATAATCTTCTTGTTATACAAGTAACTTTCCCTCTGTTTCTCCTTGATTCGATCCATCACAATCGAGAATTTCACTTTTCAACGAGAAAATAATAATTAACTAGATTTACGATCTACACTGAACTATTTTTCCGATACTTTGTGTAAAATGTTGCAAATAATATCTTCACGAAGATAATTTAAAATCTTAATATCTACTAAACGAATTGCAATTAAATGCATTTCTGCTTCCGTACGGATTCTTCAGAAACTTTGACTTTGCGAAAATTATAACGCAGAAAATAGTGAAAAGGTACAAAGAAGCAAAGAGAAGAAAAAGAAATTAAAGAGGAAGACAAAAGAGAGACAGACAGAGAGAGAGAGAGAGAGAGAGAGAGAGAGGGGGGGAGAGAGAGAAATATAAGATGAACGTGTCAAAGGTCGCCGAAATTAACATTTAAGTTCCTCTTTGCTTCGATGATTGAGATCTTCAAGTGGAACTGGAACTTCGTCGATTTCAATGGCAGATAAATACTCTGGCGTAAATTAGCAAGTTTCTGGAAGGAGGAAAGCTGAGCGGACTGAGTTGAGTGGAATAGGAGGAGGGAGAAACTTAAAGGATCGCGGCCGTCGACTAAATTGAGCGATTCACGAATGCGGGAAACTAATGTCCCGTCATTGTGACAACGTAAATTAGATTCGTGATTTATGCGGAAATGTGCGAGCTTAACAATTCGTGGATACGGGGATATCGTAAGGGATGGAAAAATAAAGTGAGGGTAAAAAGAAAAGAGAAAGAAAGTGAGAGAAAATCGAAGGAGAAAATGGAATTCTTATCTTTGTTCCATTGAAAAGCCGAAAAACGGTCGCGTCCTGCGGAAGTAATCATTTTAAAATGCCGCATAAAATCCTTCGCGGCAAATCGAGCATTAATTCGACACGAGAGTAATCGTGAATCATTAATGAAAGCAGAATATATTCACTCGGATAGCTTTAAATTAGAATGCACTGGGAGAAGAAAAAGCAAAAAGAAAGAGAAAGGATGGGAGAGAGAGAGAGAGAGAGAGAGAGAGAGAGAGAGAGAGAGAGAGAAAGCAAGAATTAATTAAAGTTGAGCTTCCAATTGTCGACCTTTTCTTATTCGATATCTCATGCGATCGATCATTACGATTTCTTTTAACTCTCAATTTTTAACGATGCGTACATTTTAACGGGTTTGGTACAACATCAGCTGTCGTTTTATTTCTTGAATTGCTCCCTGCACGAACAAAAGCATTTTGGACGTCAAAGCATCGATGGATGTTGTGTTGTGAACTCGAATTTACAAAGAAATCCGAGTAAGCAAAGCCAAGACAATTTATTTTTGACGCTCCGTTACGTCGGCCTTCTTTTCCTTTCTTTCTTCTTTTCCCTTTTTTCCTTTCTTCTATTTTTTTTTTTTTGCGTTTTTTTCCTATTTTTCTTTTTTCTTCATTCTTCCTCTACTTCTTCTTCTTTTTCTTCCTATTTCACTTTAAAGCTTCAACGAAAAATTCGAAGCATTTTACCTTTCTTCAAGGCAATAAAATACTATCGATGTCTGTCGCACGTAAACGTTATAACAAGGTTCGATCGATCAATCCGTTTCATTGTAAAACAATACAAAACAAAACGAAAAAAGAAAATAAGAAAAGGAAGAAACGAGGTCACCAAAGAAAAAGTATTCGATTGGTACGATAAAGGGTATCAAGAATCGTATAATCATCGATCGTATATGATAATTTCATTGATCACATAGCTCTCACTATGGGGAGTCCACAAATTTCACAATTGATTTGTGGCCGACTGCGGTTACGTTATATGAGAGAAGGATAGGTATGTAGTAAGGTCGATGCTAGTGAGATGAAGAGAGAGAGAGAGAGAGAGAGAGAGAGAGAGAGAGAGAGAGAGAGAGAGAGAGAGAGAGTCAGAATGAGAGAGAGAGAGAGAGAGAGAGAAAGAGAAAGTGAGAGAGAGAGAGAGAGAGAGAGAGAGAGAGAGTATGTGAGAGAGTATGTTTATGTGTGTGTGAGAGAGAAATAGGGGGAGGGGATGAAATGAAGGGATGGCAGGGGAGAAACCAATTAAGCCGTCAGTGCGTTAACGCGTGTCATTTGGTCCCATATTGTAACCAAGTGTGACCAATCGTGACGATGAGACTTAATTGCACGAACAATGTTATATACAAGGCCAATAACGATTTCTCATCTCGCGCGCGTACCGGCATCTCTGTGATTTCCGCGATTAACGTTATTCGGCAATTTCAACGATAACGCATTCGATTCGACACGCTATTATGCGCTCACGAGCTCGTACACTTTCACGAATGTATACTATATTTTCTCGTTCACTCACACTCCCTTTGTCTCTATCTCTTTCGCTATCTCTAATATTTCTGTTCTTCTTTCTCTTTCTCGGCTTTAACTCTTTCAATTCAGTTATGATTTAATTATGAATTGTGTATGTATTATTGAGTCATGTTTGCTCATTCTCTTTCTGACTCTCACTCTCACTCTTTCATTCTCTCTCTTTTTTTCTTTTTTTTTTTTTTTTCTTTACAATAATAATGATGATTATGATAATAAAAACAGCTGTCAATAAAAACGTTCAACGACGTACTTTCGTATGAATTTTTATATTAAATTATTAATTATTTTGTATGAATAATTAAGGCTTCTCTCTTTTATACAAAGTAAAAGTAAAAAGAAGAAGATATAATTACGAACAATAGTGTTCTTTCTTTTTACGATAGACTTTAAGATTAAGTTATTAATCATTTTTGTTTCCGTACAGTAATGATTTATCTGTTTCTTTTTATCAATAATAAAAATAGCTACAGAGAATGACGTTACAGATGTCATGCAATAACTAATTCGTTTCTCTTCAAAAAAGATAATCATCTCGTTAGTCGACAAGATGTTCCCTATCGACGGATGGATTCATCGTAATGTCTGAAATCTTTATTCAGAAATATATGAGATATTGAACTAAAGTATACTATATCACGTTTGCGAGAAATTAATGATATAGGGGAAAGATAATTATGCGAAATATATTTGTTTCATTAATGAAATCATAAATCTTCAGACGGGCAAGCTCGAGAAAAGCAGAATATAGTGATAGAAGATTTTAACGTAGGGAGGAAGAAAATTATAATTACACTTTGGCTAACAAATATTTGTAATTAAAAAAAAAATTAAGCGATGGAGGGGTATTAAATGGAAAGAGAAATAGAGAGACAGAGAGAGAGAGAGAGAGAGAGAGAGAGAGAGAGAGAGAGAGAGAGAGAGAGAGAGAGAGAGAGAGAGAGAGAGAGAGAAGGAGGAAGAGAATGTTATTTCAAATCAAATATTAACCATATAATATGTGGTATATACCGAAGAAGTGCAAATAATTATAAATAAAAATAAACGAAGAACTATGTTCGAAGAGAACGCATAATTATCATAATGGATATTTTGTAAATGCACAGAAATCGTATCGGATAAAACGTGTTATCAAATTTTAACGTTCTTAATATACATATATACGTATTTTATTAATTTTTTCCTTTTTCTTGTATTATCCCTTCTTTTTGTGCTCTTTTTCTTTTTCTTTGAACTTTTTCCCAAAGGAATCGAGATCGATAGTAGAGACCTGGAATAATATTGACATGTTTCTCTTAAATGATACACTTGCGCGAGCAAATGATGGAATTGGAATATCTTTAACGTCGATCGAGAGCTCGTTCCTTTATTATTGAAAATCCCAGAGTACCGTCTTATATCAGTGGTATCGACTAATTAATTCCTACCGCGAAAGTAAACGCTAATATTATTATGCTTCGGATATTGCGGTTTAGCTGCAATCTAAAATGCGAGTAAAATTACGGATTCGTCGCGTATTCGACCAAAGCCAAATCCCATATAATAATTCGCGGAAATAAAGAAATTTCTAAATGAATATATTTCGAGCAGAAAATCCTTTGACTTTGCTTTCGTTTTACCTTTCATTTCATATTTTCTCTTTTCATTTTTTTTTTTTTTTTGTTCAGTAGATTATAAAATTGATCGAATATGAAGCTTGTCGTTCTGTTTTTACTTAAACTCAATCTATTCATTCTTTATCTCGCGTTAATCGTAAATCCGAATGTACAACGTCGATACTTTGCTCTTTAAACGTTATTTATCCCATGGGGAGAGAGAGAGAGAGAGAGAGAGAGAGAGAGAGAGAGAGAGAGAGAGAGAGAGAGAGAGAGAGAGAGAGAGAGAGAGAGAGAGAGAGAGAGAGAGAGAGAGAGAGAGAGAGAGAGAGAGAAATTAAAAAAAGAAAAACAAAAAGAAAGAAAAGATGCGAAAGCTCGAAGCAATCGGATTATAAAACGCGATAATGGAAGAAGCAAGCTTCGTATAATGGGTACGAGCAACGAGCGTGACAATTAAAAAGGTACAAAAAGAAAAGGAAGAACAACAGAAAGAAGAGAAAAATGAAAAAAGATAGAGAGAGAGAGAGAGAGAGAGAGAGAGAAACTTAACTCGCAGCATACCTACCATCGCAAAATACCAGAAACGCACGCGAGAACACCGATAGACGCGTGTTCGCGTTCGCGAGAAACACAGAAAAAGTCTTTTTCTTTTACGAGTTTCTCTACCAATTAGCGCTAATGACTCCATATCGTTTCTTTCTCTCTCTCTCTCTCTCTCTCTCTCTCTCTCTCTTCTTCTCCCGTTAGAAAATTACACGCGATTTTTACGCGTCCAACGATAATAAAACGCGAAACATTATTTAACCCTTTATAATATAATTTTTGTATTTCTTTCTAAAAGTAAATTACATAACATTAACTTATATCTAATAAGCCTTCGGGAAAATTAATTTTGTGAATGAATTGCTTAAACTAATATAAGATTTGAAAGGAACACGTATGTTCAATATACGATATCAAAATTGCTTGATTATTGTCTTGAAAATAAAGAGAGAAGAAGATAAAAGATTTTACTGAGATGTGAAGAAAAAAATAGTGATAATAATGTAACAGAGAGAAACGAACGTATATCGCTCGACGTCACGGAATAATCAACGAATTAGCATTAATTAGTGCGAACGATCGTCGAAGAGGTTCGTACATTGGATGAGGAGGAGAAAGAGGAGGAGGAAGAGAAAGAGAGGCAAGGGTATAAGGGAGAGAAGAGCACGCGAACCCGCATTACTTTTCGTTTCGTGATCACGCTCGTTATTAGCCTCGTTATCATCGATATTGGCTCGCTAATTCCGATGGCCCTTGTAACGGCGTTAACGGCTTAACGATTAATATATGTGCTTACGTTTGACTCTCCAACCTCGAATCGAACTATTGAACTATCTCCTCCGAGTTCCCTCCCTGCTTCTAAACGTTTCTCACCCTCTATAGATCGGTACTATAATCGGGACACGTGTTTATCTATATTACGTATTATATACTCTATATAAACGTATTAACGATGATTGATACGACTTTATAATAAACATCGAAGAATTCTTACAATTACATCTATACAACTTGATGGATCTATCGTGAAACGAAAAACAAAAAGAAAGACTTTGTTGTTGTTTTTCTCTTCCTTTTTTGATCCAATTTTGATCTTCATCGGCTATACTTTGCGAATAAATAAAAATACGAAGTAAATAAGTTTATTTATTTGACTTTGTGCGACTTTGATCTAAGGAAGTCAGAGAACGATGAGTTATTTTCTTTTCTTTTTAACAAACCTCGATACGTTGTAAATATAATCGTTAGAAAAATATATATTTATAAGAGTTGATTTATGAAAAATTGTAACGTTAAAATAAAATCGAAAAATAATCGTAGATTTTTATTTAAAAAAAAGAAAAAAAAAAGAAAAAAGAAAAATTGTTTCCTATACATAAGACCATCTTATCCGGATTATCCAGCTTTTTACATTATTTTTTTGCTCGAATAAAATTTTTCCACAAAGATCAGATAAATCCAAAAATGTTGAACATCTTTCATGAAGTTATTTATCATATCTCACACATCGAATCCAGTTGTCCTGTTTCGATGAACAGCTGTACTTTTCCCCACATCCGACATATCCGGCATAATCTTCTTTTTCTCCAAACTTTCTTCAGACTCTTGGGCTACAAAGTCTGAAAAATTTTCATCCGAAGATGAATCTTCTGTAACCTTTTTCTCGTTTTGAGCTTGCCTGAATTTTTAGAATATTTTAATACTTTTGCCGCTTGAAACGTCTCCTAAGTTTTTTAATTCGTTGAACGTAGTTCATTCAAATCGGAATCGGATTAGTTTTATTTAGCAATGTGTTTAGATCGCACATGTTACGAAAATCTATTCATTAATCGTCTAATATATTGATAACACACTATAAGAACGTAACAATATATAATTTTATAATGGATCAATTATCCCCATAAAAATCGAATCATCTAATCCAAAAATTAGACAATAACAATTCACTTATTTTTTTAATAATGCTACGACAATATCTCATTTCTCGTAATATATCTCGTACGAATATAAACTTAACATCCTATAATCATTATCACAATCTTACAAAAAATATCCAAATTCGTAAGAATAAAGAAACTAGTAGATAAAATTATTAAACTTAGAATAATATAAAGATTGATTATTAAAACCTTAAGAAGAAAGCATGACTCTTAAATACATACATTATTGTCATTTTTATTTTCCATTATTCCGATTTTTTCTATTCGTATAGAAAAAATGCAAAATCTTAATATAAAAAAAAAAAAAATAATAATAAAAAAAACACAATAAAAAAAGATACTGTCATATAAGTTATTATTATTTCTAGACTGTGCACCTGTTTCTTGTTAACGACAAAAGGAGACATCTTTGCTCGAGACAGACGTAGGTACGTACTACAAGCATCGTTTCTAAGTGCATACACGCTACATTCAACATTCACGATGACGTTTTGATTACACCTTCATTGTTCTCGAAGCTGACGCTGGATTCACATCATATTTTTTTCATTTCCTTCGGAATTTTTCAATATCAGCATCCTGTATTGCCTAGACACGCATGTACTAAACCACACCCGTCGTCTTCCTTGTTCATGTTAAGCTCTTATACATGCATTTACATAGATATATGTACAATATTGCGTATGTATACGTATATTCATGTACATACATACATATGTATGTATGCACGCTTTGATATATCTATCCCTGTGCTTTCTGTATTCCATCGTTTCATCGATCGTTTCGACTCACTCTTTTTATTTTTCGAGTCTAGACCTTCTTCGAGTTCTAGACTTTCTTGATTTTCATCGTTATCGTTGTATTTAAATCTAATTAAAAATCTCGAGTAAATGTAATCTGAATCGTTCAATCGTGAACTCGAGCATCAAAGATCGAAGAAAAAGAGAAAGAAACAAACAAAATGTACAATTGTTAAACTTCATTATTTACTTTTTCTTTCTTTCTTTTTTGCTTTCTTTCTTTCTTTCTTTCTTTCTTTTCTTCTTTCTTTCCTTTTCTCTTTTTAATAAAACCAACGAGAGAGTTTTTTTCTATCTTTCCGGTACTCGCATTCTCAATATTCGTCGACCTTTGAATTAATCTCGTTACATTTTCGTGATGTAAAATAAAATGCATGAACGAACATAGTTGAAATATATATCTAACGTTTGTTGAAATTCTCGGGAGGTGTATATTTCCTTCACTTCTTTTCAATAGCGAATGCAAGAAAGATCCATCCTTCCTTTTCAACGAAGAGAGAAAGAGAGTACTGTGCAAATAGCACCGTGTATTTTTTTCTTGAATTACAAATCTCGGATGCTAGTAACGAATGATGTAGGTAGACAGGCAGAATGATGTAGTAACGAATGATGTCAATCGCGAGCTATACATATATATATTCGTCATCGAAATCGCGACTAGTAACAGATAACAGAAGATACCAAAACAATTACATACGTAGTGAATGAAATTACGAATAAAATCATTTCTTCGTTTAAAGATGTAGGTATCAAATTTTCCCTTAAAAAAAAAAAAACATAACACTTTGAACTTAACGATCGTATCAAATAGAATAGAATTTCTAATATAGAATATGTCGTATAATTATCGTCGATAATTCGGTTCGAACGGTTCAAGAAAAATGTTCGATCTGACAAATATAAAAATAATAGTTTCATTCGATTATGCCGTATCACGACTAACCTTATTGAGTTACGTAACGTGATAACGCGTTGCGTGACTGACCGGATCCGTTTTGACGTTGCGTATTATCCTTGAACGTCGACGCCTCTATACTGTGTTTCGAAAACTCACGCCGCTTAATTAACATTTTCATCGAACACGTGTCTAGGTAGATATATATGTAGATATGCGTACCAAATACATATATATACATACATATATATATATATATATATATATATATATATACATATAACATATGTACGCTACACGTCGAGTAGCTAGAATAGAAGCAGCATCAGCATCAGCATCAGCATCAGCAGTAGTGGCAGCAGTAACGTTTCCCTGGCACAAACCTCCGAAAGCATATCGATTAGGTTTCAGGATACATACACACGTATATATATACACACACACATGCATATCTAAACGCACGTACAGAGCATACAGACACATATATACGCGCGCGGGCGCGTCACATACCAACGACGTCCGGTACGATGGACATTGCGGTTAATGTCGTTCTCTCATGTAAGAACGAAAACTGCATCTAGAGAACGCCAATGAGAGAACGTCCCTTTGATAATTTTTTGTGCTTTTTTTTTTCTCCTTTTTGTTTCTTTTCTTTCTTTCTCTCTTTTTCTTTTTTTCTCTTTTTTTTTTTATAACGCAAAGAGTTCCTCTCTTCATCCGTATATTTGATCTTTCTGCTAAATTTCTTATTAAAAAATAACGCGTTAAATATAGAAGAAAGAGTGACAAGAAAAAGTTCCGTGCTACATATCTCGATAAGATCGTTCCTTTTGGTTATTATAAAAGATCGATTCGTGGAGAGTTAATCGAAAGTTTGTTCGACGTAATCGAAATCGAAAGAATCGTTTCAATTAATTAAAAGTTTCGTATAAGAAGTAAGTATAATAATGTAAATTATTTGTACGTGTATATGGATCTTGTAAAAATTTTATAAGTATATGTCCAATCGTATTTGGAATATCTCCGTTGAAACGGAAATAATAACGATAATCCGTATATATCTCGTTAAATCTCGATATCGTGGCACTTGATAAAAGCGCGGAAAGGTCTACTCCATTATAACCCAAGTGGAAACGTTCGTTCGATTGAGTTTTCTCGTGCTATTCTCGCATAATCGATAACAATCTTCATGGTATCGTTCTTTTTCCGATTCATCGCTTATCTCATTTTCTTTTATATATATATATATATATATATATCTCTCTCTCTCTCTTTTCCTATCATTCTTAAAAGCTTTACCAGTATCCAACAAAGTAGTTCTCCTTTAAGGATCCTCCGTTGTCGTTGGTTAACACCGATGTAGATTCAGCCGTCGCTTGCATTAAGATATCCACGACTCCATGGGGTTAGAGAAATGGCTACGGATTTACTTCAAGAACGTTGGGTCTAACCGTTCTCCTATCCGCAAGATGCTTTACAAATGAATACAGAGCAAAAAACGCATTACGAACTAATCCACCTCGTATTTATATGTCGGCTCATTACGACGATAATATATTTTAAAGAGTTACAATGTTTTTCTTAACAGGACGCAATACCGTTTGACTCTTTGATTTTAATCAACTTTTTTCATCTACGAAATATATACATATACAATGATTATCTAAGAACTATCGTATGAAATAAGTATTGACGTTTATCAGTGGCACTTATCGTCGAACGAACATTTCTCGAAGGATCGAAAAAGTGTTTGCAATAAGATTACGATTAAAAAAAATTAAGTTCGATCGATACTGGTGCCTGTTCGAATATCAGAGGCGAGCACATTAATTCGAGTACATATTGATACAGTGTGTTAGTTCAATCTGTAACCCTACGCCTGAGATGATACTACGATAATGTTTCGTCCTTGAGATCCCGTTAGGGAACGTGTCAGTCAGCTGACTGACGAGCGGACTCTACCCTTAGCTCTTATTTCGGAACCTATAAATTCTTATCGTTTAATGTTTGGGTGATTACCCGAAATGTTCAAGTAGCAAAACCTAGCAGTAGTGTAACGAAGAAGGTTGCTGCTAGAAACTGAATACTGTCATGAATTTAAGTCAAGATCGAAAGTGTGTACGACCGAATACTGTTCTGAATATAAGTTAAGACCGTATCTGTGTGTACGTACGTCCATGTCGAATATATTTCAGGTTGAATCAAAAGTCTGTCTATGCGATCGAATATCCTACTGAAATTGAATCAAGATCGTATTCGTACGTGATCAAAAGTACCTCGAGATCGAGTAATACTGTGTAAGACTGTTTTTTTTTTTTTTTTTTTTTTTACTTATAATCCGGTACGAGCATCTGATAATTTTAAAAAGAAAAAAAAAAAAGAAAAAGAAGAGATAAAGTGAAGAAATTCAAACGAAATTTATGTAAAAAGTTATAAAAGAAAAAGAGGATCATCCTTCATTGGTCAAGATTATCTAGGAATTTTTCATCTCCTAAAAATACATATTAAAAACAAAAATCTTTTCGGATAAAAATATAACTCGAATTTTCTTTTAATTCAGCTCGACTATTTCAATACGATATTGCTATGCTTGTCATTCTAATTAGTTGACCGATGTGCTTATATTGCAGTTATAAACACAAACACAAATAATAAAACAAAGTATACAAATCGTTTTAAAGTCCGAACATTGAGAGTTCTGTTTACCTTCACGGAATATTCAAACGAACGAATGAATATAAAAAGTTTCCATTCTGCAATAAGGACGAAACATAAATGTGTGTTACATGTTTTCGTAGAGGTCGATAAGAGCTTCTTATTTTTATTTATATTATTTTTACGCACGAAAGAGAAATAATTTATGTGAAACATTTACAAATATACAGTAATAATTTTCCAGAGAAATAAATTATCCAATAACTTTGATATAGATATTTAAAAAAGATAGCGCGACTATCCATGTATTATAATATAATTAATCGATGAAAATAAATCGATTGAAAAAATAAAAAATAAAGAATATATCAAATCGGATAAAATATTCTCTCTAGGAATACTTAAAGAACATCGATGAAAATAAGTCGTTTTGCTCGAAGTCGAGAAGCTTCCGAAACCGTGAATATCTTCCTCGATATTTCCACTTTTAACTCGACATCGAGATATCGCAAACGGACGGCAGTTCGCTTCTTTTCTATCAGTCGACGGAATCGATCCTCTTAGATCCTTTTTAAACGATTTTTATCTCTACATCTGTAAGTTTCTTCTTTCATGGAAAAACCATTTATTCGATTTTACTCTTCGTTCGAATATAAAATTAATTGAATATAATCTTTATCGATAAAGAGTTTAAGATCTACTAATATCCATTTATTTTATCATCTTTTTTTATAAATATTTACATCGACAAAACATTGATAAACACTCAAAAGGTTCATCAATTTTATAATGAAACAAAATATTTCTTACGTAGGCGTATTTTTCTTCATTGAAAGAAAAATTTCATACGGGAAACGGAATTTTCTAAATTTGTATCAGATCGATCAAAAAAGTTCTAGTACAAAATTATTTCGAAGAAAAAATAAACAAATTAAAGAAAAGTAAATAAATTAAAAAAAAAAAAAGAAAGAAAGAAAGAGAATAAAAGATGAAACGAATACATAAATTTTCAGTAAATCCAATATATTTTATTGGATACTATTGGTTATTTTTAACGAGCGAAGGAATGAGTTTTTCATCGAAAATTGGATCTTTCTTTTTCATTCGTAGATTAATTAATGAATAACAATAGCTTCTAGCAGAGAGACGAACGCGATTTACGCATGATTTTTTAAAAGAATAACATGCCTGGATATATACGATCTATCGATATCTTTAATCTTGGTGAACATTAACATGACAGAATAAAATAACGACGTTCCGAAGCTTCCTCGTTTTCCTCCAGATATTAATACGAGATAACAAAAAGAGCGAGATGGAATAGCCACACTCTATTTGCGATAAGTAAACAAGAAAAACGATTTTTGATAGTCTATTAGAAATCGATATATGAGGAAATATCGAAGAATATATATATGTAGATACCAAATGATATTAATTTTTAATAGAAATTTTACTTTAAGCAAAACTCGTCTATAACTTGTTTTATATTACATACTATTTTTAGTTTTATTTTACATTAACGACTAATTTTTTGTTGTCTTTTAAAAAACTATCGAAATAATTTAGTTTTTGTCTCGTACAATGTACAAAATAATTCTTTAAAATGATCACTCGCAACTTTTATTTATTCCCTATTTTCTTTAACATTTAATATCCATATAGATATATCTATAATAAATACAAAATTATAATAATTAAAAATCGCTTCGTTTGGAAAAAGAAATAAAATAAAGTTCATTTCATATTGTAATACATCGTCTTGTATAATTTCATTTGACAATGAAAATAAAACACAATTAATATTAATATCGATGATTATAAAATGTATTAGGATTCAAGTTGCTCGAAAGAAGTCTAGTCGGGATTTTAAAGAACGTTGTGCATTGAGTTAATTCTACATATGAAAAAAAAAAAACTAAAATAAATGGAAAGAGAGAAAGGAGAAATAGAAAATCAACAAAAAAAAAAAAAAGAATTATAACATTCAGAGGTACTTTTCAGGTAACTCGACTCTAACATCGTTCAAAGCTCTAATTGCCTTCGAACGAGTATACAGGATCTTTAAAAAGCGTCCCAAAACTTGCTGCTATTGGTTAATATATATTCTTAAACATCTTAAATATTTAAATTTAATCTGTAGAATTAAACAGAGGTCGTACGATATTCTAAAAGAATCGAAGCTTTTAGTGGTCACGGAACATCTCTTTCTTTTTGTTTGTAACACGCGACTAATTCTAACGTCACATAATTTCTGCGTTCGTATACATGAAAAAAAAAAAGAAGAAAAAAGAAAAAAGGATAAAAAACAGTGACAAACTCGTGGAAATAACGAAGTTCGAAAAGGCAAAGAGCGAGAAATAACATGGATGCGATTAAACGAAATACGTTCGAATCGTCTCCGATAGCCATAAAAACGAGTTCGGGAGATGCTTTTAGTTGCAATGAATACGTGTAGCGGTTCACGGTCGCTCTAAAGTCGAAACCCATTTCATTCAAGTTAAAACTTCGAATTTCGTCTGCAAGGGAAACGAGCGTTCTCGATGTAAAGTAAATATCTTTTGAACGACCATAAACGCGAACTCGGTTTGCATTTCTAATCGATATAAAACGCTTCTGTTTTCCCCATTTGAAAATTATCGAAGACTTTTCACAATCTTGATATATATATATATATAAAAATAAATAAATAAATAAATGAATAAACAGAATGTTAATTATATATAAATAAATATATACATAGGTATTTACGTATGTACATATAGAAATATATAAGATAACATTATTTTATGAAAGATTATTATCGATAAAAGAATAATGAAATATTTCGTTTATAGTAAATCGACATTATACAATCATACATGTAAACGATCGAAATTCGAAAATTCATTTCTTGACGTTATTCAAGCAACTCTTTTCTCTTCTTATCTTATCAAAGAGTACGTTCGAAGAGAATAAGAGCGACGTTACGGTGAAAATAACGTAAAGCCGCGAGAAAGGAGAAGGAAAACGGAAGAACCTTTGCGTTCGAGATTTGTACGGTAAACAAGAGAAAGAGAAAGAGAGAGACAGACAAAGAGACAAAGAGGAAGAGAGAGAGAGAGAGAGAGAGAGAGAGAGAGAGAGAGAAAGAGAGAGAGAAAGAAAGAGCTTTTTGTACGTCGGATTTGTAAAATTGATTCCACCATCGAGTCCGTGTTTACGACGTCGCCCGTTGCACGAACGACAAGCCGTGGCCCGAGGAAAAGAAAGACGATTTATTTCGCGTCAGCTTTTTTCTCTTTCCCCTTCTTCATCCCCTTTATCCTCCCTCTCCCTCTTTTTACTCTTTCTTTCTCGACTAAACGCCACGGACGTTCCGCGTACATCCGCCGACCGATACGAAAGAAGAAGACTAGTTCACCAACCTGTTTTCCTCAAGCCTCTTATCGACGACTATCCTCTACCTCTCCTCCTTTGTCTCCCTCTCTCCACCCCCACCAAGTTCCTCCCAATCCACCATTCTCTTACTCTTCTCTTCGAAATTCACGGACTCGTACCTTTCTCTTTTCTTCTTTTCTTTTTCTTCTTCTTTTTCTTTTTCTTTTTCTTCTTCGGATTCTGTTCCTCTCTTTCTTATCAATCTCCTTCCCACTCTTTCCCTCCTCCTCTCCTCTTTCTATCCACACCGCTTCCTCCTCTCTTTTTTCTTCCGCTACAAGTTCTATATCTTCACGAGATTTTAATGTCAATGCTCGTCGTCTTCTCAAAGCTCTTCTCTCGCACTCGCGAACGGTAAGAAAGTAAATTTACGAGCTCCTTTTTTCTATTTCCGCCTCTCCGCTTTACTTCCGCGTACGAAACGAAAGTAAAACGCGTATAGCGTGTATATGTATTATATCGGGTGATATTTAATAGCACAGAGGAAAAAGTATGATACATTATATCATAAGTCGTAGTAAATATATGGGTCTTAGAAAATATCTAAACGAATGTTTCAGTCGTTCGGAAGTATACATACGTAGGATGTTTAATTAATACGAAGCAACAAAATTTCTCTGTAGATTCTAAAACGTAACATAAATAAAACGATCCTCGGAACGTCCTTGGAATATTTTTGTTTACCTCCAAAGTAAATCGTATATCTCTGACTAAAATATTCTATGCAACATAAGTCACTTATTATTATCATCGCTCACTTCTATTATTCACTATTATTACAGAAATCTCGATTATTAAGACGATAATTTATTTAAGAAGATATTACGCAAATTCCTATCGATGTAAACCGACGCGTATTGAAAACGTATCTTTCTTCGAAAAATATTTACGTAAATAATAAACATATTAATCGACGATAATCTTTGTTCGATGATCCATGTTCATGATTACGAAGAAGTCGACGAAAAAATTCGTAAAATTGATTGGAGTAATTACTTCGTGAAAAATCAACGGAACGCTCATTATTACAAACTTGAATAATTGAAAATTCACTCACCGACGACGTTGAGAGTATAGTTCAACGACATTTTTGGCTCGGTGCTGACCTGGCACTCGTAAACTCCGGAGTCTCGTTCTTGAGGCGATTTGATCTGCAACGTCCAGTTCTCAGAATTTTCCGGATGAATTACTAGGAACCTCAGATCTGAGGTATACATAAGGATTCCAGCGCTAAGGATATGCATATCCCTTTTCCGCATCCAGGATACCTGTGAAGTAAACGTATACTAGATTAGACAACGTTAAACATTATTTCTCTTTTCTTTTCTTTTCTTTTTTTTTTTTTTTTTCTTAAATCTTGGAAGATAATAATATGTTTCTTTTATATGCGTATATATGCGTAATAATTAAATACATAAACAGTTTCGAAAAGCATTTCCATATGTATATTTTATAAAAGGTGACATTTCCATTAAGAATAAACATATTTCAAAACTTAAAGATAACTTCGTACGAAACTTATATCTCCGTAATTGTAATATACAACGTATGTGTGATTGTAACGCGTATACGTAAGTAAGCTAGTTTAAAAGGTGAACGTAATAAAGTCGTAAATAAAACACAACCATTTCGATGGTATATCGAAATTAATTTTAACGAAATTGAAGTTATTCAAATACAAGATGTTCGAAACAACCTAGATGCCTTTGTTTCAATGTAAACAAACTGTAAACGAAGGTCGATATTGATCGCAGTTATAACGCTTTGTTGTTCGTTGATGTATTGAAATTTATAATGACATTGATACGACTTTGTGATTATTCAAAATAAAAAGAAATGTGATATCGAGGAAAAATCATCTGGATTTTAATGAACTCTGTGAAGTTCTAACGAACGTTCTGGCGTGTGATTTCGCGTTGTACAAACGGCCACAGGCTAATTCCAGCATTGCAGGATCACCGCAAAATAGAAGAGAAAGAGAGAGAGAGAGAGAGAGAGAGAGAACTCGGAGTTCAGCAGCAGTAATGCTAATCTAAACGAGCGAGAGTAGCAAGCGGCTTGTATCAAACGGATTGATCGCTCCTACCAAGCTTCGATCCTCATCGATTGACCATGAATGTCACGTTGGAAATTGAGTTCCTTATGCAAGCTTCTAGAACCGCTAAGTGAATCCAATATGTGTGATCAAAAGCGTCTATGGGATTCTCGTGGATATATGAGAAGTCTCTGTTCGAACTCGGTAGTCATTTGATGGATTTTCTAGCAATTATCGATCGTACGAAGGATCGATCGATCTGGTCATCGTTCAAAATTTATTTCAATCGATACCCTTTGATTACATAAATATATTGCGATCGTCGAATCCGATAACATAATACTATTACGCTGTATAAATGTTCATCTTAAAAGCTAATAAACGAGATTTATTTAAACGGATTAATTTAAACGCATTTATTAAAAATGTATTTATTAATTTAATTAAACAGACATATAGATTACATGATATAACAAAAAAGAAATAGAAATTATTAATAATCGTAATAAATAAATAAATCAATCAATCAATATACGCTATGGTGTTTTATAAGTCGAGACAAAATTTGATAAAAATTGGTTCAAAGATATAAAAAAAAAAATCTTTTTAATAATATACTATATCAAATAGTGAAGAGACTTTATCGAATGGAGTCTTTGAATAAGTATTGTAAAACAGATAAACTTACCAAAAGATATAAAAATGAACAAGAAATTCCTGTCTAAGAAAGAGCTCTCTCTTTTTCTTCGAAGATCCTTCTCGTACGACGTCGGTTGACCTACTGGCAACTAATGCGTGTCTCTCATAAGTAAACGGGCGTCCTCGAGGAGCAGCAAAGCCGCGGATGTAAATAACAACATAAAGGGCGGAACGTCGTACCGACGTGTTTAAACGTACAACGATAAATCTTTCGAAGATCCAACAAGCCATTCAACTTAAGTGCTGAAAGAGCCCGTAAATTTCTCTTCTCATTTCTTCACGGAAAATTTCGGTGAATTTTGTAAATTTGTAAATCCTGAGGATTTAATCGAAAAATAAATTGTATACAAGATAAAATCGATCGTAACGTAATCATATCTCATCGCATTATCTCTCGTACATTTTACTCGTAATTTATCGATCTTCTCGTTTCTTTGCTTTTTCGTTCTTTTTCTTTTTTTTTTTTTCGATCTTTGTAACGAACAGGTATCGATCATTACGGGTTATTGTACGTTCATTTCTATTCCGATCGAGATTCAACGCGAAAGTGAAATGAAGATGATATATGTATGCACATATCAAACAAAATAATTATTCATGACGAATCGACCAATTCGATATCGTCGTGATTAACATTGGACAATGATCGGCATTGCTCGGTGTCTATGTCATAAACGCATACCACATCGATTATTACGATTGCTTGGATAATCATGAACGGATGATGCCTCATGGGCATCAGATATAGACCCTTCTCTCTCGACGAGCACAGATATATCAAAGGGAAAACCGATTAGGTGGTTGTTTGGATTTCTGATCGAATAAGACGATATTTCTTAAAAAAAAAAAAAGAAAGAAAAAAATTTAACTTCGTGTTTTACATATATGTATATGTATTACGAATAGATCTAACAACGATCGATCTCATTTGATTAAATGATTAAACATAGATATAATATACCATGCTATTTGTCTATACGTTTATATGTAATATATGTATAATATACTTATGTAATGTATAATTGATTAAATATACAACGATAAGAAAAACTATCGATTAAAATATTATTGTTTAACACTAAGAACATAATTTTAACATATTCCATAAACGATCAGTATATAAATTATTTAATAAGATACACATAAAACAAGTATAAGTGTATATGAGAATTATGTATTGATAATTTACCGATTCCTATTTATCGAAATTAATTGAATTTTCTCTATAGATAGGCGTTATAATTAATAATATCATTTGGAAATAAAATAAAAGCAAGATATAGCGTTCGGCATTGAATTCATTGGTCCAACGAATACATATATTTATATCTGCAAACGTGCATTTAATCAAATGTTCTCGATTAAAATAGTATCACGATCTCTATTCAAAAGCAAATATCATATGTACCTTTTCCGATGGTTAATTATTATCGATATAGAATTTCCAATGTTTAAAACTTACTAGTACAGAAATCACGTAAAATTTTTTTTTTGTTTAAGAGGCTAAAAAATCGAATGAGGAGGATGAAAAGCTCAGTGACAATAGGCGCGAGTCGAAAAGCGAACTTTTTCGAGCAACGTGATATTTCATTATGTGATTTCCCATATATCGTTCGTAACAATGAAAAAGTTAAGCTTGTCTATGCTATCTATAATATCGATTTATAAAATTCGAATGTATATATTCGAATATAACTTTTAAAAATAAGTTACGAATATCTATAATATTTTTGGTCGTTATATACCTTGATATATACATGGAAAATTAATTATGTCTTTAACAAGCCATTTTTCTCGTTGATCTCCATCGCTTTTAATCAGTTAATTAAGAAAGTCCTCACGAAAATGTAATTAGACACTGCGAAGTGATAAAATACTGAAGTCTTATATCATCTCTTCCTGACTTCTGTTAATAAAATGTTCTCTCTTCTGTCTTCCGTGTCCTAATATTTTATCATTTATAAGTATGTACATATTTCTTCAAATGTCTCACTATTTTTAAAGAAATAGATTAGAAATGAATGAAGTCAGTACTCACGTTTGATTTCCTCGAGATATCAATTAACTGATTAAACAACGATGTCTCTTTTATTTCAAAAAAGAAAAAAAAAAAAGAAAAGAAAAGAAGAAAAGAAAAAAAGATAACAAAAACCGATACATTCGTGATTATTTTCGATGTTTTTTTTTCGTGACGAAAGAAGAAGTCAAAATTTCGAGAAAATTCAAGAAAAAAATACGAAAAATCATGGAAAATAATCTTCTTTTATTCAACGCCCAACTGAGAATATATTTATTTATTTACATATGGTTGTTCACGTATGCATACAGCATGTATGCATATAAGTATATTTAACTATTTATTAGGACGATTCTTGCTGTTATGGTTTTGTTAGTACGTACTGTCTCGCCATGTTCTACCAATTTGCATGTAATTTCTGTGCACCGGCAACGCTTTTCGTCTGAGTATTTCGAGAAATATACGAGAAACGAAAGACGCCTATATATGTACGTGCATTTGCTTGTGTCGTCTAACATTGCCATCATTTCTACAACAGCATATAAGATACGACTATATTATTGCAAATAATTTAATCGTATGTTATACCATCGTCCGATGCTTTAAAAAATATCTTGTTTTTGTATTCAAATTAAAAAGATGAAAATACTACGCGATTGTTTCATTTATATTTCACGTCGTTTTCAAAAGCGTTTTTTGTATTCAAATTAAGAAATACAAGTTATTATGCGATTTGCTCATTCATACATATTTCATACGTTCTTTTTCAAAAATTGTGACTACTCTTAATTGCTTACGAATTCCACATAACGATATAATATAAAAACTAAAAATTGATGTCGTTTGTTGAAATTTATTTTACAGTATAAAATTATAATTCATATTTTTTTCTTCCTTTTTTCCTTTTAATCATAAATATATTTGCCATTTATTTTTATAATTTTAAAAGTCTAACAGAAAATTCGTGCATATGTATATCAAAATTCCAATATTGGCACTATTTTACTTTTTTCAGACAAAAAGCATGTATGATCGATTTTTCCTAGTATGTATGTAAAAGCACAATGACATAAACCATTTATTTCTGAAAATTGATTTTCTCGTCAAATTTTCAAATGACCTATTAATCCTACGTACGGTCAAAAGTGAATTTTAGTAAAAATCGATATCTCTAACGAGATGAAGAAAATGGTAGCGATTTATAATGAATTTAAGCATTTCTTTATACTCCACTAATCACTATTTCGAAGTTATTGTTTTTACCGCGTAACGAGTTTGGGCTTTTTATTTTAGGTTGGAAAATGAACGCGTCTGCCCGACTTTAGCAAAAGCTTTGAGGGACGTTATCCTTCTCCAAAAACAAAACTAATTTCAACGCAGCTGCTGCTGCGGCGTATTCATCATCCAGGATCCAAGAAGCTTTCGTAAGAGCGTCATTCCTTCTAATGCCTTTCTTTAAAATCTTCTATAATACCGCACTTGATGGTTTCCATCAGTATGCTTAACTCGTCCGCCGTGAAAACGTCCTCGAGTTAGACAGAATCTATAACCATAACCGTAACGATACCAATCGCGTTTACACACGCTGTCTTATATATACACACACACACACATTCAAAAAGAATTGTCTTGTACATATCGATCCTTTTCAAATTGAAAAAGACTTGCCTCAAAATATTTTTAATATTAATTACATTTCTTTCGTATCAAAAAAAAAGTTCTTAGTTAAAGAGAGATACAAAGAAATTTCTTCTCACTTCTATATTAATCAAAAATTACTTCGCTCAATTTTATTCGCAGGAATTAAACGTAAGGAATATCATAATTTGTCAACCCTCTTAAACGATTAATGATATGGTAGATATTTCGTATTACGAATTTTATCAATCATGATTGAAAATTGAAGCTACCGACCGGTATTAGACGTTATGAGAAATGCAAGAGGAGCGATAGAGATCTTATGATATTCTCGAAATAATATCCAAGTAAGCGAGTATCCGAGTCTCCTGGTCGCGTAACTTATGTAAGACTGGTTCCGAATTTCGAGAAGATGTTCACTCAACCGCCAAGTATAATCATTTTCAATTCCTGCGACGTACGGAATAGCGCCTGATTGAATGTCTATGAATACAAGAGAGCAAGAGAGAAAGAGAAAGGAGAGAAAGAGAGAGAGAGAGAGAGAGAGAAATCTTGCGGATTACTTCGAAAGTAGTTCGTGCAGTGAGAACTATTTGGTCGATCTCACAAATATCTTATATTTGAACAATGAATAGACGACATGGTAGAAGCTGTTATACACGAAACTAATACCACCTTTTCTTTTTTTCTTTCTTTTACTCAATCCTGTTCTTTCCGTTTCTCTTTCATCGATCACCCGTACGTGCAGAAAATAAATGTTCGGAAATCCTTTTGTAAGTATGTTGCCCGTTAACACGAAGCATTGAGCCAGGTGATTACAACCTACTCGATCCAACGAAATATTATCGATTGATTAAGCTCCGTCTAACGTTTTTATTTATAAACTTATTACACAGATATTTCTGAGCGATGAGAAATATTTGTAAAACATGATGATGGTAATTATGATGGTAATAATGATTTTCTACGTAATAAAAAATTATTACACATTTGATACGTACGAAAAGTTTCTTTTTCTTTTCTCAATTTTCTGTTTCTAATCGTCGCATATAATTAATCACACTTGCTTAATTGCACTTGGAGAAAGTGATGAAAAAAAGAAAACAAAAAATGATTAAATAAAAGGGGAAAAGAATAACAGAGTAAAAGAAGCATACAAAAATCGTATGCCGCGTTCGTTCTATTCGAAATGTATTAAACGTATAAATAAATACAGCAAAAAATAAATTGTAAAAATTCATGATCAAAAAAAACAAAAAAGAGAAAAAGAAAAATATGTATTACTAATTAATATTGCAAAATAAATTTCAATAAACAACACATATATATATATAACATTGATATTACAATATAATAAATGAGATACATAATATTATATACCTATATTACTATATGCTACATTTACATTCGTTCCATATCAGAAAGAAAAAGAATGTCAAATTCGGTCATGCGCGAAATGCCTTTTTATTTTTTTTTTTTTCTACGGTACGTAATTCCCTTCGAATCTTTTTCTAAGAGGAATCTAGCTAGGTGGAATAACAAGTTCTATTGCAAGAAGAAAAGATAAAGTAGTCCTATGGTAGAAAAGAAGGGGAAGTAGGAGAGAAGGTACTATGGAAGATGGAAAAGAAGGAGTAGAGGATATCCATAGGCGACGGACCACTTCAAAGAGAATTCTAACTCGGAATTAGGGTAGAGAGCGGAAAAGGTTTCGGTGGAGCCAAGCTCTTCTGGTTAGAGTAAACCGTTTCCCGTTACGTAAGAAAGAATTCCCAAGCCGAATCTCGAAAATCGAAGGATCTTTCTTTTATTCTTTTTATTTTTTTTTTTTGCCTTCATTTTCTTCCTTAACCCCTTCCCTTTCTCTTTGTCTCTGTTATTTTCGAAAGAACGAGTAAATGAAAAGAGATATTTGACGACGATAAGAAAAGAGCATAGAACAATCATAGATATTTCAAATGGTACTGGTTCATGATCGTTCGTTCCATTCGTATTATTCATAAACTCGCGATCATATTTTCGAGTAAAATATCTTCGGTGATTATAGGACTGAGAAATAATTCTCTGGAATTTCTACCGTTCCAAAACTCCAGAAGGAAGACAGAGAAAGAGAGAGAGAGAGAGAGAGAGAGAGAGAGAGAGAGACGAAGATGATGAATACGAACCAATCAAATACACAATACAACGTGGCTAAGGGGGAATGAATTCGGAGGTAAGTTGGCCAGAAGTTAAACAAATCGAGAAAATAATCGCAATGCCGATTCATCAGTTTCAAAAGTTATCACGCTGCTCAATCAACGGAAAGAAAAGTCTTAATTAATCTAAAATGGTCTCGAGCAAACGAAAAAAAAAAAAAAGAAAAGAAAAGACAGAAAAAGGGAAGAAAAAAGCTTGGAAAATAAAGAAGAATGAATGAGTGAGAAAAAAAGAAGAGAGAGAGAGAGAGAGAAAGGGAGAATAGAAACGAAGATGAAAACGAACGAAAAGAGATGGTACGATAAGTAAACAGAACAAATAATCCCGCCGGTATAAAACTTTTATTATCTGTGCATTTTTTTTCCTCTTTTCCCCTGCTTTTCCTCACCTTTACTGATATCGTAGAAGATATTTCTACGCAAATCTAGACTGAGGCTATTCAAAGTTGTCGATATGAGAAAAACGTGTTGATGAAGAAAAAGAAATAGAGAGATAGAGATAGAGAGAAATATATATATATAGAGTGAGAGAGAGAGAGAGAGAGAGAGAAGAAAAAACAATTCATACAAAACGATCTAAAAAATTTCGAAACAATGCGAATGATCTGAATAGAAGAGTTTACTTGCCGTGGAAGACGATTTTTCTCATCGTCTTGGGATTTCAAAGATCGTCAAGACGAAGTTTCACTTGACTACCAGATAAAAGGAGGTAATCGTTGTGTTGTTAGTATACTCATCTCTAATCTTAGCAAGATGATTGTTCTTTCTTTTATTTCTCTCTCTTTCTCTCTTTCTCTGTCTCTCTTTCTCTTTTTAGAAATCTCTTTCCTAAAAGAAAAGGAAAGAAAATGTTACCCTGACACCGTTTTCAACGATTTTCCGCAACCTTGATCCTAATTAATACGAACCACATTAAAGTATGTCATGACGTCCGGTTGATGTCACAAAGCTACAACTCTTTCTCTTCAGAACTGTACGCCTTTTAAAATGGTTCAAAAAATATTTTAATACGCTTACCCTTTTGTTAAGATTTAAGGAACGTCGTGGAAAATAGAGTATTCAACGTTTCTATGAAATCTTATTAACCTTGACCCTTAACAAAAAAATGGTACTCTTCTTTAATTTTCCATCCAACATTAATTCCAACATTAACTCGACTACCTACGTGTCATTCATATTTTATATTTTTTAAGATACAATGTCTCTCTTTCTCTCTCTTTTTGTATCTTTTTCACTGTAATCGGTAATAAATTCCAAAGGAGAGGCAAAAGCCACGCGTCAACGTCAAAAGGATTTCTTCTTCGAAACTCGTGAATTTTTGTTCTCTCTCTCTCTCTCTCTCTCTCTCTCTCTCTCTCTCTCTCTCTCTCTCTCTCTCTCTCTCTCTCTCTCTCTCTCTCCCTGTCTTTCCTTTGGGAGCACGAGAACGTCTCCGTAATACTGTCGTTTTACAGTAGATCCATCCTCAGGGCTTGCTCTTCTCTTAGTATATACATTGGAGATGCATAGTTTCCTCTACAGTGTTCTCTCTGTCACGGATTCTTATCGAGCATCGAGGTCTTCTTCATCGTTCCCAGGACAAAGGCTTATGAAAGTATACCGGACCTACCACAAGCATGGTTCTATAGATCTACCATAAAAGTTTAGAAACGTTACGTTAGTCAAGACTCAAGAATGAGATGAACAACATCACTTCGACATTCTTCTTGTCGAAACTTGATGATTATGAGAATTATACAACGTTACGAATAAAATTGTTCGATACATACGTGCGATATAAATCGAATTTCTTATTAAAAAAGATTAAAGTAACAGTGTAAGCGAACGAAATAGATTTACTCGTTAAGAAGGAAAAAATTAAATGAAATAATCATTATTAATGATATCGTTTGAAAATCGCTAAGTAATCTCGTGATAGGAGGAAATCTTTATTTTCATTCCGCGATCACGAATAGTTCATTCTCATATTCAGCAGTTTTTTCTAAGACACGCTGTATAATTACAGTGACAACGAGTAGGGTAATGTAATTTTGAATGTCCACGTATGAACGTGACTCGGATTAGATAGGTAATTTCCATCTAACGAACGAACGAACGAACGAATGAACGAACGAACGAACGAACGAACGAACGAACGAACGAACGAACGAAGTATCGATATTCTCGAGAGGAACGTACTATCGTTTGATCATTGAAAATCGATTCGATTAATCATTCCCGAAACACTGTCCGAAAGCATCGACGAAAGTCGATATGGTATTTGCATTTCATTGAATCGTTATCGAGGGAATACAAATCGAGATCTCTTCTCGCAAGAAGAGAGATATAGGGATAGATAGATAGATAGATAGATAGATAGATAAATATATAGAGAGAGAATGAGGATGAGGAAGAACGATCAGGATCAGAGACGAACGTTGTACGAAGAAGAGGATCGAGGGTAGACGAGACTACGACGTAGTCCCTACAGAGAGAATAAAAGAGCGAGTTCAATCGATAGGTGAAAGAAGAGTTCGGCTTGCGAATCGTTTCTAGCCGCTTCGTTCTCGTAAAAGTGAACGCCAGTATTTTCTGCCTAGGTAAATTGGATTGGCAGTTTATTGGCAATATTCGTTTGCGTGGCGTAATGCCAGATCCGCGTGTACGTTTTACTACCGACCAAAATTTTCCACCATTTTGTTCTATCTACTGTATGTACGTGTAGGACATGCACTCTCTCTCTCTCTCTCTCTTTCTCTTTCTTTCTTTCTTTCATTCTTTCTTTCTTTTTCTTTTTTTTTTCTTTCTTTCTATCTTTCACACTAGATACTTTTTTGCTTGGTCTATCTATCTCCTTTCATTTCTTTCTCACTTCGTTTTATTATCAGTGTCTCTTCGCCTCTATCGTTACACCCATTCTCTTTCTTTTCTTACAAACATCAAGAGATACACGTCCGAACAAACTACCTCTTCTCTCTCTCTCTTTTACTTCTTTGTTATCTTCGTTATTATACCAAGGTACGATAGATAGATCGATGCATCTCGATAAAAGGTTAGCAAGACGGAACTCGTGAAGACGGAAACGTCTTCTCGAATCTTTCATCATATCTTTCTCCTCTCTATTTCTTTCTTTTCTATTCTCTACTTCTCTTTTCTCTCTCTCTCTCTCTTTCTCTCTTTCTATATCGAGTTCGATCGAAGAGAGCGTGAAACCATTCGTGATTTTTCTCGATAATTTTTCTTACGAGATAGAACTAACTCGTCTCTTTCCAAATTCGATACCATCTATTCATTCTGACAACGGTATTAGGGTTGTAATCGACAAATGGATCGGAACTCTCTATCAATGATGATTAGAAACATGAAATACCTATATAGCGAATATATAGGGCAATTCTTCTTAATCGATTAGAAGAGGAATCCTTTGACTAACGAATGTATAAAGGATAAACAAGAAATACGTTATAGAACGGAGTAAAAGCGATTGAATGCCATTGCCTAGTATATTGGCCAATAGTATCAAACAACATGCTTAGGATGAATCGCTATTTTCTTCGATAAAATAGGCTTCCTGTGTAACATCCAACGTATCACGATTACGAACGATACTGTACTATAGGGCATCCATTAGGGAGACTATATCAAGCAAATTGCAACAATGCGCTAATCACTTTCCTCTCAAGCAACGTACCGGTATTCTGACGACGTTTGCGAACAGCAGTCCAAGTACGACGAACTATATTCTATGTAGATATATCGTGCATCTTGCGTAATTAGGATCTTGATAAATTATATCAGATTAAATATTGAAATTCGAATATTTGCGAAACAATTAGTACGTAATTAATCACGATTTTCTTCTTAACGCGTACGACAATTATCTAATATTTCTTTCATTTTATATCTGACATTATAATACAATAATATTATATATTAAATTAAATAATAGATAAGATATTAGATAAAATATATTACATTAAATATTAATGCAAGTTTCTTTTTTTTATCGTTTCGCAATCTCACGTTATTTTATCTTATATATCGTATATTATTTTATCGTGTTTTAGCGAATATATATATATATATATTTTTTTTTTTTGAACATAGACGACATTTTAAAAAGTTTCACAAAACGAAATAGAATTGTTTAAAATATTTGTAAGATTCGATAGGAATCAAGCGTGAACGTGAACGTGAACGTGTGTACTCGCGTCAATCGGTATAAGGTAATAACATATAAGTTATAAATAACGACGACATACGTGCACTACTTTCTTATTTACGTGCCGTTATTTACAGCAAAACATTTCTGTCGGACGATAGAAATTCGCTGATAGCACGATAGAAATTGAGTTTCGAGTTTTGTTTATTCTTCTTCAAGGTGAACGCATCCAGGCGAAGACAGCTGGCAACTTTTTCTTCCTTTCTTTCTTCCTCTGTTTTCTTTCCTTCTTTCTTTCTTTCTTTCTTTCTTCCTTATTCTTTTTTTTTTCTCTTACTTTTTGATATTCGCGAGGCGTATAGCAAGAGCGGTGATACGATTTGCGAGCGTGCCGAAGCAAGCGTAAATTCAAGACGACAGCAAAAATTACCTGTCGAAAAGAATACATCTCATTTTGTCTCTCTCTCTCTCTCTCTCTCTCTCTCTCTCTCTCTCTCTCTCTCTCTCTCTCTCTTCTTTTTCTATTTCTTGAATAAAACAAAGCTATGAGATCAGAGGGAAAAAATTCCTCGTTTTGAAGTTGTAAAGGTCGTCCTAATGAAATAAGCAACGAGAGATGTGAAGATTCTTCGGATGAAGAGAACACTATTGTTCTTACTTTCCGGCGATTTTCTTCTTATTATATTTTTGTCTTTTTTATCTCTGCGAAATGAAATTTAAGCGAGCTTCAATTCACATTTTTCCTTCAATATTAACTTTTCTCCTACGATCAGAAAAAAGAGAAAGAAGAAAAGAGAAGAGAAAAAAACGAAAGAAAAAAAAAAATTGAATTTTAAATTACCAACCACGAATCTCGCCATTTTCGTTTGCCTCTGTGAATCTAACGCAACGATGAACATTGAACGATCGAATGAATTCGTACAAAGAATAAATCTAGCAGGTAGTTTTTATCGGTCTATCGTCGATTTTTAATATACCGAAAGTAATTTACAACGAACATTCTCAGTGATTCGAACTTTTTCACGAGTGCCTGCTTGGTTATCTATATCATCGCCTTTTGCTATCTCCATCGATCGTTATATCGATTTTAGTTCAATACGAGATAGTGTTAAACTCCAATGTTATCTCACAATCACTTGGGAGAAGATTATTGAATGACTGTGTAAATGTCATCAATATATACGTAGTAATAAAAGTTGGCAAATGCATCGTATTCTCAAGAAACATATATATATATATATATATATATATATATATATATATATATATATACATACATACATGCAAACATACATACATATATATATTTTTGTATCTTTCTTTATATTTGTTAAATTACCAATTTGAGTAAACGAAGTTTGTTTCGTAAAAAGCTCGACTTTTGTTAACAATATGCAACCGGTAATCAACGATACAGTGTAATAATCCTTAGACACTCACAAATTTATAATATAACTTTTACAATTTTATAATAATTAACGACCTTAGATGACATGTCGTTGAATTGATCTCAAAAGATGGCATGGAACTATAAAAAAAAAATTATATATATATATATAGTTCCATTAAAAAGAAAAAAGAAATATGAAATTGGCTTTAAAATTAATCCACCATTCAATCTGCAAAAAAAAAATTGGCATTTCACGATGTGCTCCTTTAGATAAAAAAAAAAATCTGTGAAAGGAACTTTTTTAATAGCTCGAGTCCCTCACGAGATATTCAAATTTTTTCCAGATAAACGGGACATCCTGTAGATGTATATTTATATATCTGTAAAGTGCTGAAAAATTTCAAGCACGTTACATCGTCCGGGCTGATATTATCTAAGAGATAATTCCAGAGATAATGATACGATCATTGAAGATAACCTGATAGATAGAAGGTACATGCCAAAATATGATATTAAGTTTATTTAAAATAAACAACGAAAGTATGCATCGAAAAGATCTTTTCTTTCGATAGATTAAATAGGATAAAACAAAACATCTTAGCATATACGAACAAATTTTCTCTTATCTATCGTATGATACTCTATACCTATGTAATTTTATCTGTACTTTGTCGTATATTTACATTACAATACATGTATAGTACTTACAAGATCGCATATATAGGATCGTATCCAAAAAGTCAGATTTAGTGGTGTAGTACAGGAAGAAGTAAATACCAAAGACTGTGAAACCACACCAATGTTATCTTTCTTCGGGATTAAAGCTTAATCCAAAAGGCGGATGCATGCCAAATACGGGTTCTTCTTACGAAACGACGAGTAAAAGCGATAAGAAACAAAAAGAGTAAAACAGTGACAACGACGACGACGACGACGACGACGACGACGAGGAACGAAGATAGAGATATATTTAAATAAGATTCGGTGAACATACATTTATGTTCTTTTTACTTTAAAGAGACCAAGGAGAATCCTTCGTTCGTTCTCGCGTTCCTCCTTTTCTTTATCTTTTTCGTTTTCTTTCTCTTTTCTTCTTTTTCTCGTTTTCTCTCTCTTTTTCTTTTTCTTTTTTTTTTTATTCTTCGTAGGTGCTTTGATACCAACGTCGTTCGTGCCACTACACCATAACCTTTTTGTTTCTCGTCTCTTGCGTTCTCGCCGACGATGTAATTTCCGTTTGTTTATTACGTTCGGAGCTTCGCGAGAAATGGATTCCGAATAGCTAGCGAACGAGGCACCCAACAAGCACGTTTCGTCGCGAAGTGCAAAACACTGTTGCAGTAAATTGCTGCCACCGTATACCATTACGTATCATCACTTACCACATAAAAGGGATGCCACAAATTATCGTGTTTCGCTATGACCGATCGAAAATAATAAGTATCTAAGTATTTATCGTAAATCAGTTATCTGTCTAAATATTCACGTTTTCAGAAAATATCTAGCGATGTTACAAATGAAATGTATAATTTAATAGAATTTGTTTCGCGCGTTTAACTTTTTTATATTTGTGTATTTATTTAATTTTATGAAAAAGCAACCTATCTCACGATTATATACAAATTGTCATATATGTTTTATTATACGAAGTTCTACACGAATATGTACTAATGCTTATCCAATCTAATTCGATATATTAACGATTGAATTATTAAATTTCTTCTTCGAACAAGTGATTGTCACGATTGCAAGAAAAAGAAAAGAAAATAAACAGAAAACAGCTGATTATATTCATAGTAAGTAGGAAAATTCATAAGAATTTTTTCACTGAATAAAATCGATTTCATTTTTTATCTCTTTATCGAGATTATCATTCTAGTAATAAGCTCTATCCCGACGTAGTACTACACGGAAAATAAATTTCGGATCTCCTACGATCGACCAATGATTCAACTGCTGATTGTGAAGAATCATGTGCATACAACTCGTTGCCGTAATAACATTTCTCTTTGTATCTATGGAAATCGAAGCTAGACAAGAAGAGAGAGAGGGATAGAGAGAAAAAGGATGGACATACGCACCAAGGGGGTGTACATTTATGAGTTATAAATCACGCACACCTATATCTCCTGTAGACGCACAAGCGCAAAGAGATATAAAGCCGCAAAACGCGACACGGTTAACGGCGTTTGTAACAACGATATACGATTTTTTAAACGGTGCCAGCTCGACCGCTCGAATCCACATGCTATGGAAAAAAATAAAAACATAAAATAAATAAAATAAAATAAAATAAAAAAAAGCACACAAATAAATAAATAAATCCCAAGTGTTTTCCATGATCAAACGGGTAACGCAAAGCTCGACGATTTGAATAAATTGAACCGATAACAAATATCTTCCATTTTTTTATCTTCGTTTTTTTCTTGTTACGTCTCAGTATTTTTCTTTTTTTTTTTTGCATCTTACGTGTTTATATTTCACGAGTTATTTTGTTTTTTTAAATTTTATCGACAATCACTATCTATTTATACTCACGCATAAAAAGCAATACAAATAATATCGAAAGATATAAATTGGCATACATATATGTATGTGTATATGAATATATTCGTGTTCATTTTCAGTTTTGTTCTGTTTTTACTTTCTTTTTTTTTTTCTTGCTTATGACAATATTAGATAACTTTTTTACAAGCTGATCATTTTCATTACGCTCAAAAGGATTGTACAAATAGCCTAATGTAGAAGTGTCGAATTTCCGGACTCTTGGAGTGACAAAAAAAATGTCACATTTTTATGTCTACCAGGTCACTTAATTAACTCGGACGTTTCCCTTGGGTGACATTTTTTTTCGAAATAAGCTTGCCATGGACTTTTTCATTTTGCGCCGAAATTTATTACAAGCGAATTTTATCCGACGTTATCTCGGCAACGCGTCCTTCTCGTTCCTTTTTTTTTGTTTTTTATATTCGCATTTCTGTTCCTTTTTTTTTTTCTTTTTTCTATTCTTCCTCGTTTATTCTTTCTGCTGCGTCGCGATAACGAAGTTGGACGATCCTACTAAAAATCACAGCAATTGAAGCCGCAATAAACATGTCAAACCAAAAAAAAAAGGAAAGAAAGATAGAAAGAAAATGAAAAAGAAGGAAGAAAAAACGCAAGTTGAATTTTGATCGTACCAATAACGAAAATGTGAAGCGGCTCACGAACCTCGGAACGAGATCAGTATTAAAAAATATAATTGAAATTTTTCTTTTCGTTGGAGAAAAAGAAAAAGATTTTTGTTTCGACAAATTTACGAGTAATACTTCGAGGATATGCACAAATTTTCAATTTGCATTCTCTCTCGTCCCTTCGTCCTCTGTCTCTAGGAATGTCTTTCGTAGGCTTTCAAAAATTCACGAATATTTTTTTTTCTTTTTTTGTAGCAACGATTTGCGTAAAATATAGCACTTATCTTAAAAGCCGAAAAGCTTCGGTTGTTAGCGTATCGAACACGTGTCCATCTTCAAATGGATTACTCTAAAAAATCTCGATGCTATGTTCTATGTCCTTCGTTCGGAAAAGAAAAAAAGAGGAAGAAAAAATAAAAATAAAACAAAAAAAGAAAAAGGAAAAAGAAAAAGGATGAAAAACGAGGACCGTGGCAATGTCGTCGGGTATAAATTTTCGCGAGGCGTAGAAAGAGAACAATGCCAAGAAAATTTCGGTTTAACGCAATTGCTTCTCGCAATTCTATTGAATCGCAACCATTTTGTAAAAGTAATTCCTCGAAAGGGCACGATATATGGCCGATCAGAAAATATGAAATATCGTTCGTGTGTTCGTTTCACGATGTATGTAACATACATACCCATATTACACCTATTTCCATTGTAATTCGTACGATCGACGTATTAATAGGATTAAAAATTACATTTAATCGTATTATAAAATCTTCGAGTACGTTGAAATTACGACGCGTATTAAAACGCACGAATAAGAATGATAAATTAAAATTTGATAAATACTGCAAAGTAATATATGGAGAGTTTAAAAATTATTTTCTCTTATTATTCGTTAGATGTTACATAAACCGACATAACATTTTACCCACATAATATTTTACGTATTTTCTAATAAGACCTTACAAATCTCCGTAGTGTATTACGTTCTTTCTACTAGGACGAAAGATTTTCAACGAAATTAAAATGATGTCCCATGTGAAAATAAAATGCAGATATTACGAATGTCTTCTTTGTGGTTTTGAGAAAAGGAAGAAAAGAAAAAGAAAAAGAAAAAAAGAGGAAAAGAAAAAAAGCCCTGCAGAAATAAAAACGAAAGAGAATATAAATGTCGTCGAGGCTTACGTAATGATAATAACCCATCCTTATTGTTCGAAACTGAACGAAAGTTTTTATATTAAGTTTCTGTCCACGAGATACGCATTATAAAGCACAAAACAACGGATGAAATATTTTAATCACTCGTTTCTCTCACATACGTATATGGTGTATAATACATGCACTGTGCTAACAATAAGTTTAAAGCACGTTTACTCTCTCTCTCTCTCTCTCTCTCTCTCTCTCTCTCTCTCTCTCTCTCTCTCTCTCTCCCTCTCTCTCCCTCTCTCTCTATTTCGTATCTTTTCTATCAAAAAAATAACGTCATCGTACGTTCACATGTTCATAATTACATTTTGCAATGTAGATTTCTCTTGTTATATTTTATTCAACTAAAATTTCCTTACTTTCAATGAAGATACGATTAAAATCAAAATGGAAATAATAAAAAAGAGAAATAGAAATTCACATTCCATGCAATGGTGAATAATTTTTCAAACTGTTTAATATTTTCAATCTTTCTTTTCAGGCAACTAAACGAGAAGAAAAAAAATAGATTTAAAGATCGTCAAATAGAGTTTCGTTGCAGGTCTATTGACCGCAGGCACTTCTAATTTTACGAATACCGGTTTCCATTCCCGGTATGTATATCTGGGGAATAAAAAGTACCAGAGTATTAAGAAAGTTAAGCAAATCAGTACGCTTTCGAAATGTTTTATTTTGTTGTCCAATGAAAACTTTAGCAATTTTCTATATTAACTTCTTCGTTCATTCTAATTCTTTAACAAAATGAAAGTATCAAAGATTTTAATATTTCTTATTTTCATACATTTTAGATTTAATATAAGTTTACTTTATAGCTTAGTATATATTTATTTCGTATATCTACGCGAGCGAAATTTCTCCATAGATAAAAATTTTTTTGATACAAATGATTACGAAATATTTACTATATATTTACTATTACTACTATTACTGCTACTACATTAACGTACGTAAATATATAGCATCCTCCCATTTTAATCACGAAGAAATCCGTCCTCCGATGTTCTTCAAGAAATTACGTAGAGACATTTAGGTTAGTCGGTCATTGTCAGTACCTTCGTATTCATCCGGATCTAGGAATTTATATTAATATAACACGAAGGCATAGACTATATATGAAACGTCGTGCGTGTGACAAGGATGAAAAGAGGTAGTCGAGATCAGTCTTCTCAAATATCCAACAGCTTTCCGGAAAATCATATATAGGTCATAGGCCGTATGTCCTATTTCGCATGAAATAATTTGAAACAAGATATTTCTTCATTCTCGAAGACCTCTTTACTGTCCTGATATAAAATAAAAGCAAATTGAAATTCTTTTATTTTATAACGACAATCGCATTTTTCTCTGTCGTTAAATAAATTGATTTCAAGAGAGAGGGAGAGAGAGAGAGAGAGAGAGAGAGAGAGAGAGAGAGAGAGAGAGAGAGAGAAGAGAAAAACAAACTGATATAATAAATGGTTATCGTTCGCAGGAATGTTTTTATTTGCAGGATGGAATGAAACGAACGATTCGTTTTTTCAACGTGAATTAATTAACAAACAGAGAAAGAGAGAGAAAAAAGTATGCGTACAAATATACATACGTTAAAAGCAATAGAACGGCGTATACATGTAAAGTGCTTTATGTAAAATTTATAAGCAACGTAATTTGTCAATGTCGTATAGTAGCAACTCTTGTGGTTTACCATTTCATAGAGGGTTCGTAGTCCTAAGGAATTAACTTCTCCTAACGTGTACGACGTGTCGTAAACTTTGAGTAGACCGTGATCTTACAATCCTGTATCAAACAAAGCAACCGTACTTTACGGTGACCCTTTGAAACGTGTAAATAGTTCCACGTATCATGTGTTCCTGTTGTTGATTGTCGTTTAAAATAATCGAAATGTATATAACAATATCCCCTTCAATCCCGATGGACACTTAATTATATTTATTACGTCGTTTACAATCCAACGAGTTTGTCTGAACGAGTAACGTATGAAAAGTGTAGTTTTTTTTTCTTTCTTTCTTTTTTTTTTTTTTTTTTTTTTTTTGAAAATATTCAAGCATTCATATTTGTAACATTTCATTCGTAACAATGAAAATAACGAATGGAAATTTTTCTATACGAATAAAATTGATATTCCCAAAGATTCCTGATGGATCGAGTACTTTTTGATAATACATTTGAAACATTCAACAGAATTGTTTTTTTGAAAAGGTACTTGAAATGAAATTGTATGTCAAATTAAATGTTGCTATATATTCCCTTAATCCACCTACCAAATTCAAGCTTCAATGCATTTACGTGAACGTCGTCTCGACGTGGAACACAAACGGGTTTGAAAGTTTACCGCCTAGAAGAGCATCCTACTTGCACTCATCAGGGATGTGTATGATGCAACATGTACGGGAAAATAATTACTTTTGTTCCTTCGAGAAGACAAGTGAAAATGAAGGGGGTGACAGCTACGAGAAGAAGGGGAGAGAGAATGTTGACTAATTACTTTTAAATTGATAATTAAGTAATAATCGATAGATTGAAACATCTTACACACATACACACACACACACACACATATATATACAAAATTTTTATGAAACTTATAATTGATCGATAATAATTTCACTTTTTACAACTAAAAATTTTCTTTACATAGCACAAATAATAATTATATAGAAAAGTAATCGGATAGAAGGTAAAGAAAATCGAAATGAGCTTATGAAAATGAAAATGAAAATAATACGATTATTATCATATTGATAATTTTTTGGAAAAATTTCTGAGGTGCTTCAGTTTGTTAAACTTTGGAATAAAAACATATGGAGAACTAAACCATCGATGTAATAAAACGATTCTGTTTTCGTATATGCAGACGAAAATAGAAAGAAAGATAGATAGATAGAAAAGAGAGAGAAAGAGAGAGAGAGAGAGAGAGAGAGAGAGAAGGGAGGCATGTACATACACGAGAAGAGTGGCACGGTTAAATGAAACATTTTGGGTAAACGAACTCCGCAACACGCGTTATATAGGAAGCTTAACGAGGGATTACAGGGGGATTAGTTTAGATTAAAGTCCCTTTTAATGGATGCTCGTAGTTTCTATGCTAACTGCTGCCCTATATACATATCTCAGTTGTTGGTACTCTCAGGAGAATCAAGTCTGTTCTTCTGTCTATTCTCCATCTGCTTCTACTTCTCGTCTTCTATTTCGATAGGTAGGTACCTGTGAGAAGAACTTAGATTTCACCAACAAGCAAGTACTTCGTCGTAACAACAAGAAAGAGAGAAAGAGAGAGAGAGAGAGAGAGAGAAAGATAATAACGAGATCACCGAATATTCTCATCTTATTCTCATCTTAGTTTCACAAACTGATTTCTCTGACATGATCAATTGAAAGATCGACGATAAGTCACTCGACACGAAACTAATTCAAATTCTTTCGAAGTAATAAAAGAAAAACACAGACACAGTACATATATCTCCGAATAATCGAATTATAAAAGGGCTCTCGTTTTATGCCCACTCAGCGACGGGCTAAACCATTTCAGCAAAAATCCATTTTCGCGAATAAAAGCAATAGAAGTAAACGGCAATGTCGAAAATACAATCGAAACGGATTGCGAATCTCGCGTTTCGCGTCGGAGCATGAAATTACTTTTGATGATTGTGACATTGTACGCCGATTTGCTTCCGTGACTCGATTAAATGCTATAAGCGAACTTTGAATGAGAGAGAAAGAGAGAAAGAGAGAGATAAAAAGAAGAAAGATTCGTGCAATTTTTCTTACAAATATAATAAAATAATTCTCAATGGTGAAGTGTCAAGGTTGAGACAAATCTAAAAGAACACAATGAAACAAGATGAAAATTAGTTCTGCGAATATTAAAATCTTCCTTCTTTATTTCTCTCTTTCTTACATCTGTACGAACGCAAATATAAGGAGACAGACATCAGAAACAAATATAGATTACATTTTACTAAGAGTTGTCCAGACATTCGCCTGATTAAATTCTCCATTGTTTCGGAATGAACAGGGTTATATTCTGTAATTTCTCTTGTTCGATCGATCGAACGAAGAGAGAACGGATGGTAAAATAAGATGGACGTAAGCCATATTTCGAGATATAACGAAGACTGTCGTTCCCAAATGACTTGAGTTTCTCTTTCCAATACTCATTGATACAAGAACGTCTCTCTCTCTCTCTCTCTCTCTCTCTCTCTCTCTCTCTCTCTCTCTCTCTCTCATTCCTTTGGTTCTTCGGTTGATATCACGAGATGCTTTTGCTCTACTCGATAGAAATATAACCCGATAGACGGGTCCAACGACATAAACCTTTCCAGAAATGACTTCGACTACTGATCGCTTCGTTTCCTTCGATCTGGAAACGTTAATTACATTGCTTTGGTCTCGATGGGACGCTGCTTTCATCTTGTCTTACGTTTTGCTTCTTGAGAAATGCATGAAGGGAAATGGAGAACTAAGGAGAGAGAGAGAGAGAAGTAGAGTATATATACATGTACATGTATTTATACGATATAGATTGTAGGAAGTATGACGTTATTAATCAAATATTAATTTGGTGAAAATTTTGCAATAATTAAGAAAGAGAAAGAGATAGAAAGAGAGAGAGAGAGAAAAGACGGTATTTTTTACTAGAAATTGGTCTACCACAGCTATGAAATATTTTACGTAAAATAAAATAAAAATGGTGCAACCTAACTATAACAATTAATGCTATAGAATAGAGAGAAAGAGAGAAAGAAGTAAAGATTACATGTATGTGTACGTATCTTATACGATATGTGTAGATCGTACGGATTGTAGCGTTTTTAATCGAATATTGATTCGGTGAAAATTTTGTAATAATAAGAGAGAAGAGAGAAAGAGAAGAGAGAGAGAGAGAGAGAGAGAGAGAGAGAGAGAGAGAGAGACAATTTGTACTATATAAAATTCGTATCATATAAAATAATCGTTTGAAAATTATGTATCAAACGTTTAATTCATAATTAAATTTAATTCGTAATTATTTGAAAGTTTTCTAATCGATCTTATAATGAACAGATTTTCTATCGTAAATTAACTGATTTCAAAGAAGCTGTCGATATCGTTCTAACTCTTGAAGCTTAGTCGTGTCGTCATAAACGCGTACATGATCGATGAACTTTCGCGGTGTCCCACCGAGCGTTCTCCAAGTTCCGTTCCTTTTACCCGCAAAGTCAGCCAACTCTCCGGAGTTATCATCGACATGCCAAGTTTCTCGGTTTAGTATGACAACATTGTGAACGGATCGAAGCTACAAACTAATGAATATCGAGGGAGAAGACGAATGTACTATGTGTCATTATCCCGATGACAAGATTAAACGAACCATAGCGGAATCATCGTTAGAAAATCCTAGAGAATAATAGTTATTGTAGGATCATAGAAACAAATATATTAAGATAATCCATAATTATTAACAATAATAAAAAGAGTTAGAGAGAGAGAGAGAGAGAGAGAGAGAGAGAGAGAGATTAAGAATTAAAAAAATTAATATCGATAATTTTCTATTTTTATCATATATAATTTATCATTTTACTCTTCGTCGAGATCATTTTATCACTTTGTTTCATTTAAAAACAATCTTATTATATTTGAAACTAAGTTTTACTAAGAACTGTTCAACTGACTTATCATGAAAAAGCAAGTATCTCAAACTATAGTTATATTTCTTTGGAGGTAGTATCCAACACCGTAGCAAGAATGGACCGACCGATAAATAAGAAATACGTTCGCGGTAATACTGAAATAAATACCTGAAACTGTATTAAGTTCTCCGCACGTCGTTGCTCGGCGGTACCTTCTCAATTATGGTTGGCAAAGTAGCTGCTTATTACGCGGTCTGGTGCGTCCGCACGGTTCTCTCCTGATTACTTTTATGGTCGACGAAGCGCTCCGAAGGTGTCCTACTAAAGTACACCTTCTAATTATTCTTTTAGATACCCTACTATCTACGATATATTTCGTCCGAACTTTTTTTCTTCTTTTTTTTTTTCTTTTTCTTTTTTTTATTACCAACAACTTTCGACAAAATTCGATCAATAACAATTAAATGCGTAGTTACCTATTGTAATATTTTCTTTCTTACCGTAGTAATTATTTTATCATTCCATAACAAAAACTATATGTATAAATAAATAAATAAATAAATAAATAAATAAATAAATAAATAAATATATGAATAAACGATGTAAGTCAGTTTGGAATAATTTCATTGTAAATTAACTCGATTTATTCGAAAAAGAAATAATCGTTTGTCTGTATAAAGAGAGATGTAAAGTTGAACTCGTTTAATACCTACAATACTACATAACTATACGCGTATGTACGTTTGTGTGTTCGTATTTCACGGGCTGTCGAAACACCTGGCAAAGTAGTAGAAGTAAATTACTCCCTGTCCAATCGAGTACTATCTTCCTTTTTTTTTTATTTTTGATCAAGCGAACTCTACGGGAAGTTAGCGAGAGCTTTGAACGTTCTAGATTTGTATCATCGATACGATCTAAAGTATCTTTTTGTTATTTGCTCTCTATTCTCGATCCTCTCTCTCTCTCTCTTTCTCTTTCTCTCTTTCTTTAGGGTATCTATATCTGACCTATACGTTCATCGTTGGTAGAGATAAACCAGCCGCATTGAATCGATGCGGTTTATCGATCGATTTAAAGACCCTTCTTCTATGTATATACAATTTCTCTCCCTTCAAAAGATAAGACAAAAAAAAAAGATCGATTCGTGTCAATAATTAATGCATTCAATGCAATTGCAGATATAAATAATAATTATTCGTACTTGCGGATTATTTTTTAAACATTTATAACATTGTAGTTATAAATATTTATAAAACAATCTTATACATACTCATATCGTTTTATATCAGATCGGCCAAACGCGTTATTTTTTCGTGAATTAATTAAACAGAATATATGTATCGCAATACGGAGAATTTCAAAATTGCAAAAATCAAATTCATACCAGGGTAATAACCTCGATTTAGAGCCAAAGAGAGAGAGAGAGAGAGAGAGAGAGAGAGAGAGAGAGAGAGAGAGAGAGAGAGAGAGAGAGAGAGAGAGAGAGAATACGTATCTCGCATTTAATGTGCGAGCGAGTCGGGAAGGTAAATAGAAATAAAGTAGAATTCAATCCTGTGGTAGAACGAGGTAGATACTTCAGCAAATGCATCTGATACATACATCAACATCAATGCTAATCTCAGTAATCCGAGTCAATATTAAAAAATCGTGCGAGTGAGCTTGGAGATTTCGAATAGATACGGGAAAATGTTAATGAACGCCTCGATATGAAATATTTAAATAAACATAACGTTTTGAAAACTAGAATATATTTTTTGAATACTGTTATATCAGTGACAATGTTTGATGCAATTATCAGTCAGTATCCACCGAATAGTTTCTAAGTTCGAACGAGAAACAAAGAAAAATACGAAAAGGGATAAAGGAGAATCTGGACAGGCGAGAAATTGTTCTCGAATTTATCGACGAAGCGAATGTTTACTTACGAAAGTGGGAGAACTAACTTTTCGTACGTCGTAAACACGAAAATCGAAAATGTAAAGAGATAAAGGAAATGCAATATATGTGTATACACCGAAAACTCCGTAAGCAAAGTAATTTTAGTTTAATGAGCGACCGTAAACGACGTATCAATTACAATAGCTTATCTCATTTCTCTTCGTTATTCGGAACATTAAAATTCTCTAAATCAAATATCAAAAAAGAAGAGTATCAAAAAAAAAAAGTTAATGATCTTCTTCTTCTTCTTCTTCTTTCCTTTTCTGTTTTTTTTTTTTTTTTTTTTTTTTAACGAGTTATAACCAATTAAAAATTTTCTAGAGACATTTCTCGAGCATGCTTTAGTAGCTTGGTTTCTCGAAGAAATATAACGAGACTTTTTTTTCTTTTTTGCGTTCTCTCTCTTCGTTATTAAAATCCATTTTCTACGTTTTCTTCCTTTTCTTACCTTTCCAACCCGTTGTCGACTCACTTCCACAACAAATAAATATTATAGTTATAACTATCTTACACATATGTATGTATATACATATATATATATATATATGTATAAAGTACAATATTAAAACTAGCACCGGTTGTTAATATGTACCAAATACTAAATATAACGTAAAACATTTAAAACGATACGATTTTAACAACTCTTTCCTATATTTGTTTTAAGATATTCACGTGAATTACTTCAAAGAGTAAACTCCATCTTTCCTCGTTCGTTACTTTCAAACACATTTCCTTGATGGACTAAACGCCATAATTATCCATGATAAATTTATTTCGGAAATGAGGTGAGATTACGAACGTGAATTTTAAACAAACGAGCATACTCGGAGAGCACTTGGTGGATTCATTAACGACGTTTTAAATTATATGATAATTACGTAACGCACCCGTATTTATAAAATCGGCATTTCAAACGTGAAGTGTAATTACTAAATTAATTTCACCAAGTTCACAAATGAGGAACACTTGACGATGTTACGCTTTATAAAGTTTTTTCTTTTTTCTTTTTCTTTTTTCGTAACCTTGATACGTGTAATTCAACGCAGCATATAGTTCGGTTTAGCGTCGCTTTTATTTTTTCTTTCTTTTCTTCTTTTCTTTTTCTTTTTTTTTTTTTTCTTTATGAAGGAAAAAAAGGAAAAGGGGATGGTTTATCTCTCCGTGAAACGAGTGTGTTTATTACGACCATCCGTGTCTCTAACTCAGGAAGGGTCCTTCCGCGACGAGATTTCCTTTCGTAGGACGTATACACCCTCGTAGGCTTTTCTTCCCTTTCGAATGGTTTGCATAAAACGAACGAAATTGAGGGAACCTCCCCTTGAAGATCGACGTAACGTCTCAGTGAATAGCGATAATATGATGGAACTACTATATTTCACGACGTATCCTACACTATAATAAAAATAGAGAGTTAAACTTCAATCGTGCAGTAAAAAGGATTTTGCTTTCGTAAGAGAAATATTAATTAAAAATACAAGAGAAAAAAACGAGAGATCAATGAAGGAATCTATTGAATGAATTTTTTTATTAAATATTGCTTTCTCTCTTTTCTCTTTCAAATCATGGAACTAAAAGGACGAATTTAATAAGTCGACTATGAAATTTTTCTAATGAATAAACTCGCTTATAAATTCACTAATAACAATTTTACGTGAATACGTAAATAATAAAGAATAATTTAATAGAGGTAGTACGAAAAATTGTACCTTAATTGAATCTATCGTTGAACGAAAAAAAAAAGAAACCATCTTATTCTTTTCCTTTTTCAAGGATGCATGAATCGCATGATCTTCGCACGAAAACGATAGATATTTATAAGGTCGAAATAGAGGTCAACAATATATTTTTTCGAGGTATACGTATATATGCATATAATATCTACTTGTATAGGAAAATGTATATATACATATTTTCTCTCTCTCTCTCTCTCTCTCTCTCTCTCTATATATATATATATATATATATATATATATATGTATGTATATATAGGTACATGTATATATGCATGTATCGAACTTTGTTTCGTAAAATGTTCGTGATTTGATCTTTATTTATTCGTTCGTTCCGGCACAAGAAGAAACGAGCCCCAGGCACGATAAGAATTAAACCGAGAAACTCTATTCTACCAAATTCTCTAAGTTCGCTTTGTCCGTTAAAGAGGAACAAGGAAAGATATAGTACAAACTTCGTTTCGCTTCTCCTAAATTCTCACTTTCTTCGTAATTCTAGTAAAGGATCGTATCGCATCGTTGAGACTTCGTTAATTGCTTTCATCAAGAGCGTTCACGTTGTCGTGTAAATTTTTAAGAAGTTTTTAAAGTTAACATTTTTCGAACTTCACCTTAGTTCGTGTGGTAGTGATTTTTAAACTATTATTAAACTATCGATTAGAAAATAATTGTCAGGAACAAGGACGAAATTTAATTGTATATAATGAAAAATAAAAAGTTGGTATCTTCATTGCAATACGATCATTATTATTTTTTTTTAAATCTTTTTAATGAAAAAAAAAGTCTCCGCTTGTCATTATTAACTCGTGATTTTTCAATTATTTTTGTACATTTAATTATCGATATATCTATTTGTCTCACTCTTTCGTATATTTTCAAGATATATATTTCGTATATATAACATATTATATATTTCGTATATATAACAAGACATAAATTTCACTCTCTCTCTTCTTGATTCTACCCTGCCTCTTTTATGCTGAACTATTATAGTATCTTCGATCTTTAACATATCAACGAATAGGCGAAGATATCGTAATTTTATCGACAACTAAGTGAGATCTGCATGTCAAAGATGTCCGACGCATGCACCTCGAGAAAAGCTCGTTAGTTTCGAAACGAGATTGTGGGCTTGTGTCAGACGAGAAGTAGAACGACATCGACGAATGATTGAAAAACGACGTTTAGTATTCCTATCCGCGTAAAATAGCTCATCTCGGTTAGACGTATTCTCTTATTTTTTCTTTTTCCTCTTCGTTTTTCCCTTCGATCGATTTCACGCGTTCCTGCCGAATTGACGGATTGGAATTCAAATTACGATTTAGTAGGTATGAATTAGAATGATCATATATGCAATAATATGTAATGAATGAAGGACTAAAATCAAAAAATGAGAATAGTATTATTTATTGTTATTATTAAAAAAATTATATACATACGCTATATCTTTGATATATTTCTTATTCTAATAAACAATAGTTTATCGAAATCCTTAACTTTGAAATCAGAGTAAATTATTTCGTAATAATTTATATAGGAAATAAATAAGAAATACTTCTATCTAAATAGATTTCTTTTGAACTCTTATTCTTTGCTATTAAAAATCACGTACATCGAAAGTTTCGATCTTTTCTTTTTTAGATGACTGCAAAGTACTTACGAGTTCGTATAATCTAACTCCTTATCGATATTCACTTAAGTATGTTCACTTGGCGAACGCTTTTGTACCGACGACGGTGATGTATTCGGCTCGTGAGAAAGAAAAATCTACGAGTTAAATGTCGCTCGATAAACGTCGGATTTAAAATAAGAGGTAACCGCTCTTGGTAAATAAAGAAAATAAAAAATAAACAAAAGAAAAGGAAAAAAAAAGATAAAGAAAGAAGAAAAGAAAAGAAATTTCGACTAATCCGAGCTCTTGCTTACGTGACGTTAATTGGTAAGGTTTTTGTTGCAAAAAGTACGGTATTTTTCGTAATGTAGGTGAAAAAAAGAACAAAGAGAAATAAAAAAAAAAATAAAGTATACTAGTACTACAATTTTTTTCAAGCGTCGTTTTTCAAACGAATGACACTTGTTAGATAAACCAATTATCGTACCCAAAATATCAATTAAAAAAGAAAATTCAATCAGAAATTTTAGAGTAAACAAATTTCAGTATAAAACAGATATTATAAATATTATTATATAATTAATAGAAACGATGACTGATAGAATTTTCTTTTTGTCTCTCCCTCTCTCTCTCTCTCTCTCTCTCTCTCTTTTCTCTCTTTCTCTGTCTCCCTTTTTTTTTTTATCGAATAAAAAAGAGTGTGACGAAACTTTTGAAATTTGCAGGAAAGTTCGAAGATGGAGCTTTTGAGGTCAGTGAACCGTTGGTCACGTAACGACCGAAAGTAGGTCCTTTAGTTTGGTCAGGAGGTTTACAAGCATTGCTTTACGAAGTGCACATCCACTATAGGGTGGTCTCGTTTGAAAGAAGACGTTGGGAAAGGTCAAGTGAAAGAGCTGTAGCAGAGGAGAAAGAGAAGCATAAATATAGTACTACTAGTGGTGTTTAAAATAAGTATTTGATGGAAAGGAAAAGTGCCAGAGTCAAAGGCAAACTGACTTAGTTGTATGTATATAAAAAGAAAACGAAAAAACCGGCTGTCTTTATATTCACTGAGGCGTGAATAAAAAATAGGTATATATATACATATATTTCTATATTTTATAATAATAATAATTTATTTATAATATATATATTTCGCTGAAACATGAACAAGAAATACATACACATACGTATGTATGTGTATTGTTATACTTTATATTTATTAATTCTATTCTTATAATTATATAATATATATATATATATATATATATATATATATATAATTCGTGTTAAAGAGAATATCAAATCTTCTCTTGAATTAATACAGATATGAACGAAAAGCTCAGGAGGATATTTCATTAAACGTTATTGAAGTTTCTCTATTTCTCTTTCGTTCTCTTTATCTATTTCTCTCTTTTGCCCTTCAGTTAAATATAAGAGAAGACGAGAGGCAATGTATTAAGAGAAAGTGTTTTATTCACAAAGACGTGTTACAAGGTTTATTGAATTTCTCACGCGATTCATTAACACCGTGAAATCCTTTCTCCTACCTTTCCTTTCATTTCCTTTCTCTCTCACGTACATTATATCACTTTCTCTGTATCTCTTAACTTCAACCTGTTAACCGTATAAATATATTTTTCAAATATCTATCTTTCACTTTAGATCAGCAAAAATTAAGAGACAACGAATATACTCCACAAAGTTTATGCAGACTGCAGTGATATCAAATGAAATTATTTCTATTGCCATTAGGCTTGGAAATAAATCAGGGTCTCTCTTCATTTTTTTATATAAAGAGACGCTTATCATCCTGATGGAAAATAGTAAGATCGTGAAAATACGTGGATGTTATCTTAAATATGTTTGTCGTAATTGCCGGCCTAGAAAATTTGTGTCACTTTGCGTTCTCATTTCATCTCTCTCTCTCTCTCTCTCTCTCTCCCTCCCTCTATCTCTCTTTCTATCTCTGTGTGTGTGTCTATCACACAGACGTATTCCTTTTAATAGAAGCGCTGCACCCCAAAGAGAAATTTCCATACCTGTGCCACGTTAATAGCCGTCTTTAAGGTACAACCTTGGAATTCATCGACACTGAACATGACATTTCCGAAAAGCCATTTTCCTGACAACTGCTGAAATTGCTCGTGGATAGCCCGTAATACGTATCCGCTCGACAAGGATGACGCGTTTAGTCCTTGAGAGAAAATGAATATCTCTCTCTCTCTCTCTGTCTCTCTCTTTCTCTCTATCTATCTCTTTCTATCTCTCTCGCATTCTATCTCTGTCTTCTTCATTCCTTCTCTTCTCCTTCCATCCCTAATGATTTTCCTGATCCGTTAATCGATCGTTTCGATTAACGAAGATCTTCAGCTCATAATCACTGATCAGACACTCGAACGAACCGTTCTTTCGGAATTCGAACAATTTATTTCCTATTTCAAACTAGTTTAGATAATCCAATTAAAACACAATGACCAATAGATTGAAATGAAAAGTGTATATTCCAATTGCAAATCCTCTCGTTGGAGTTTATAATTTTTTTTCTTTTTTTTTTTTTTTTATTCTCAGACGTAAATGAAATACGAATTGTAGAATGTTTCTTGTATAATTCTCTATGATACATGATAATCGATCGATCGAAAATATATTAAAATCGTATTATATGCACCTATAAATACGATTACTATTGTTGTTGTTGTTGTTGTTGTTGTTATTTTTATAACCAAGTCACAAAAGTTTTTCGTTCGAAAGCTACGTTAAACTTAAACTTTGTTTTACAGGGCTATGCACACTTTCGCCATGTTTTGGGAAAAGACCAGTTACGGAGTTACATTGCCATAAGGATACTTCACGTAAACGTTGTGTCGCTTTCGCATAAGTTTCACGTTCAAGCTTATCTAGAGCGTTAAAATTGTTTAAAGCACGTTAAAAATGTTTTCTACGTGTAGCTACTACGTTGCCTAATTACTCAGTTCGTCTAATGAATAGGAATAAGGTAAAAACTAAAGTAGAACACTTGCTATCAACTCTATTTTTAATTATATACAATTCTATAAATATTTTTCCTAGAATGATGTATACCAGCTGATCAAAATGAAAGATTAGATAAATTGATTCCTCTGTTACAATTACATTCGATATGAACGTACTTGTACATAATATACCAGTATTATATATATATATATATATATATATATATATATAAACTTTAAAGTACATACAAGTTATTTCATTTTGTAGATTGAATTCACGATAATAGCGAATGTTGGTATCTACAACAACGAGAAAGGAATTTAAATTGCTTACAAACATTCCAGACATTATTCTCACTTGTAATATCCTTTATCAAGGAAACATTTAGTATCTTGATATAAAAAAGACAGCAAAAGATCAACTACGGAACGATAAAAATTTCCATTTTACACTTATCTTTCTTTCCATTCTTTTGTTCTATCAGTGACTACTTGTTCCAACACGAATTCGTCCCTTTCTTTCACTTTGCTAAGTCATTTTTGTTTTTCATCAAATCGTAAAATATAATTCGTGTAATTAAAAGAAAAAAAAATGTAATTTTTAATGTAAATCGTTGTCTTTGGTAGTAAGAGATTAATTACAAAGATTATAATTAAGCGTAAAGCTTAATTAAAAAGAAAGAGAGAGAGAGAGAGAGAGAGAGAGAGAGAGAGAGAGAGAGAGAGAGAGAGAGAGAGAGAGAGAGAGAGAGATTGGTCAAAAAATCACATATTCCAGTTGTTGAAGAGATTTCGCGAGTAATGCACTTTGTCTCAACGTCATCGGTGGTCGATAAAAGGTAGAAGTGATGAAGCGTAAGGGAAAAATTGTAGAAGAAAAATCGTCGGATTACTCAACGCTGTAACAATGCTCGCCAGACTGAAAACTTTTGGCTTTGCCTTTTATCTCACTTCTTTTGTGCGGAACTATAACTATGCGCTTTCAATGTTCCTCAGATGAAGACTAGAACGAGAAGAGGATGATGTGATACTTGAATACTTATCATCGACGAAAATAGAATAGAAAGATAAGAAGACAATGAATAAAGGACAAACTCGTTAGAAGTAAATTTTACTGAAAATTGTTGTCTTTTTAGAAAGGGTAATTGGACCACCATAAAATTATATACTGTTACTTTTTTACGTGATGTAAATCCGGATGATAGATTTTTTTTTATTTTTTTTGTGTTAATCGTTTTCAATGACGAAGACTTATTAAACGAGGAACAACGTATGCGTGTAAACGATGCAATGGAAAATAAAAAATCAGAACCAAATTAAATGTCTTTGATCTGATAGTTCGTAGACAATAAATAAATAGATTCACGTGATGCAACTCGGACACAACATTAAATAAAATGAATCCAATTCTCAGTAGATCATTAGGTGTAATTCAACGAATTAGAAAACTTAAGGAGACGTTTCAAGCGGTGAAAGTAACAAAACGTACTGAAAATTCGGGTAAACACGAATGCAAATGTCTTCTTTACGGAATATTCATCTTGTAGTTGAAAATTGTTAAAATTTTCTAAAAGTTTAAAGAAAGTTTTGAGGAAAAAGATAATGCTATTAATGGTTAAAAGATCAAGATTTCACGGAAGGATGTTTAACATTTTTAAATATATGTTATCTCTGTAAAGAACTCTTATGCGAGCAAAAAAAAATAATTTTTCTTTTTGTCGTGTCCAAAACTTTCTTTTTTTGGACATCGATTAAATCGACGATGTATTGAAGCTTTAAAAAAAAAAGTGACCCGTCAACTCTTATATATCTAGTATATTTCATAATTCTTGAATTTCGCGTTTATGTAATTTCTTTTTAATTTTGAAGCACAGTAAGACGTCTTACACGTGTAATGATTAGATACGAATAAAAACTTGGTTAAAGAAAGATCACTTTCATAAGGGTATTAGATCGTTCTCTTGGATATCGAAGATCGATGAACGAAAATCAAGCTGACGTTTTAATGTGGCTAACGTGGTTTCTTCGTCAGATCGGTGGTACATCGAATTGATCAAATAAAGTAAGACGTAGTAGGGATTATCGATGACGATGTTTTCGGAGCTAAACGCATTAAGATATTCGATATTGAAACATCTAATATATCTTCCAACGATCGAAACACGTCTTCCGTTCGTGAAATATTAGCGATGTTGTATCGTCGTTTTGTGAGTTTATCTTTTTCTCATATAATCATCATTCTCAATGAGTTAAATTTAGAAGTTGTATAAATCAACGATAAATAGAAAATATAAAAATTTGTAAATGAAAAGAAAAGAGCAAGGCTTGTTAACAGTATTGTCCATTTTAAATAACGATCGTTCTTTTTCTTTTTGTTTCTCTCTCTTCTTTGTCTTCTTTCTTCTTTTTTACATCTCATTAGAATCATTAAAAAGGACTTGGCAGGTTGCTTGAGAAGCTACTTAGGAAAAAATCCGTAGCTTAAGGCAATGCAAATGCAAGTATTTTGTTGTAAGAAGTTTTCGATATATACCGCGACGTCATAAATCAGTAGGTAGTCTGACTTCGGCCGTTCAATTTACGGACGTCGACGCAGCGGCACTAGGGTCTCTACGGTTAATTAATCTTCATATCAGATGGCCGAGATACTACCTCGAGGACGAGCCATACTTTTTCTTCTTTTCTTTCCTTCTCTTTTTTCTTTTTCTTTTTTCTTTTTCTTTTTCTTTTACCTCGTTCTCACTTGAAATAGAAAGGAATTCAAGAAGATGTCCCGTGTAATAATTCTTCAACGACTCTTTTTAATGGTACCTATGATAATTCTACCAGAAGAATGAAAAAGACGATGTAAGGATAAGTAAGATGTAACGAACAACGATAAATTTGATTCGGTTAAAACATAGATTCCGATGTTTCTTTTCCATGTTTCTCTTTTCTTTTTTATCTAATTATTAATTAACGACATCAATCGCACTACAGGATTCAATTTGTTCATTTAATGTTTAATCGTCGAAAAGCTTTGAATCGAATTACCGAGATTAAGACTTGGATGATGAAGATAGAACGTGATTCACTAACATTTTTATCTTCATTGAAAATAAGATGATTCTCGGATGAGAATATAAGAGAATATATAGAAGAGGGATGGAAAGAGGAGATGAAAAGGTAAGGGCGTTATTTGCAATTCTAATGAAGAAGAAAAGGTCGACGAATGAAATCGATAGCAATCGCAAAATGAGAGAAGAGTCTCGATTCGACGTCGAGTTGCATCCTTCGTCGACATGTTCAGCTCGTTTACATTCGCAGGAGAGCAACCATTGAAAAGGAAAAGAAAGGACGTGCCACCTGACTGGATTCCGGAGTTTCCGGAGGTGTCCGAGAAAGTTCAAAAAGTCTCACCGAGGTACGAAGGCAAGAAGCGAAAGAAACGAGGAAAATAGAAAAGAGAAGGGAAAAAACGAGGGGGAAAGAAAAGAAAGGAAAAGAAGAGAATAGAAGAGAATAGAAGAAAATAGAAGAGAAAAGAAGAGAAGAGGAAGAAGAAAAAAGAAGAGGGACTCCCTTTGCGAATCATCATGTCGGCGATACGAGTAGGTAAGGTTTTACTTTTAACCTTTTCCTATCTTCTTTCTTCCTATATGTACTTTTCGACTGATAAGGACAAACTTTCGAAGACTATTTGAAAGAAAGAAAGAAAGAACGAAAGAAAGAAAGGAAGAATGAAAAAAGGGAAAAAGTGAGTGGCAAAAGAAGGAAGTCGATAAAGTCGAGAAATTGGCAACAGTAAGCGTGAGAGAGAGAGAGAGAGAGAGAGAG
>NC_057692.1:5858740-5870118 GCF_014466175.1 Vespula pensylvanica | reverse complement strand
AGAGAGAGAGAAAGAGAGAGAGATTGAGAGATAGAGAGAGGAAACGTTTGTGGAGGCTGAAAGTGCGACAAAAGTTTGTTTTCTCCTTGAATACAACGCGAAACGTCTCGTCGCCGAGAAGTTAATCAACGAAGAAGTAACTAACAGACCAGTCGGCACTTTGCGCTTTGGGAACGCGTGGTCTGAAATTTTATTCGAGAATAGAACGTGCACGTGTCGATCGTAAACCGAGCATACGACACTCTGCGTTCTGTTTACTTTGTTCCTCGCGTACAACGAATCTTAAAAGCTTCTTGAGCTTCTGATTAACCTCAAGGATTCGTAAACGAAATCTGATTTTCATTCGTCCAACATGAAGTATTATTTCCAAGGAGACAACGTTCGAGTTGATATCCAACTCGTTCGCTCGTTAAAACAATTTCGCGAATTAATGATTGATTAATTACGAACATAATGTTACGACGTATTTTTTTTTATTTTATTATTATATAAAATCGAAGACGAACGTGAATTCTATATTTTAATGATAAAACGGGCAAGCCATTTTTATTCGATATTATTTAAATTATTCGTAGATATACTGACTGAGTCATCGAATAACTTTTAAATTATACTTCTTATAAAAAATTATTCTATATATATATATATATATATATATATATATATATACACTTTGTATATATTCTTCTTAAATTACAATTTACAAAAATCGGAAATGTAGATATTAAAAAATTATAAAAGTTTTATATAAAACAATTTTTTTATAAATTGAATAATTTAAAAGTTAATCGAAACGTACACCCATTAAATGTCTCCACTCTGTATATTTCCCAATCATTAACTACATAGCCAATAAACTTGTTCGTTGTCGGATTAACGAATATTTTTTTTTGGTTGATAAAGTAAAGTCCAATGTTCGAGCCAAGAAGATCGAAGTTCGTCGACTTAAGCTCGCGTATATACACACACTCACACGTTCTCACACATTTTAGCAACTAGAATCGAGTGGATCATACATATGCACCAGACTGCGCGTATCCGCTTCCAGTTAACTTGGATCACGAGCGCAGCATCCCGATATTACCGGTAGTAGTTCCCGAGGGTCCTTCCTGCAATTTAAATGGCCGCGACACGCAGCAAATGTCTCTCGGGCTTGGCCAACAACATCGGCTTACCCGCAGTTTGGTCTCCGTTGGTTCTAACGTCTGTCGGATATGTCACACCAACACCATCATGGAACCTCTTGTTTCTCCGTGCAGGTAAAAAGCATTCCAAGAAAAAGAGGATTTGATAAAACTCGCTTGGAATTTTCAATAAGAAGTAAACGAAAAGAATTCCTTATTATTTTAGTTAATAATTATAATCCTTTTTTCCTCTTTTAAACCAAAGAATTTTACAAAATATTAAATAATTTCTAATATATATATATATATATATATATATATATATATATATATCGATAATTGATTATCATATAATTGTATCGTTATAAACTATATCAATTATCATATAATTATTGTTTATAAATCTATCCATGATTTATTCCCAAATCATGATAATCGACAAATCTCACATTATCCCTGTTAAATTAGGTGAATATTTACTAACGATGTCTGATCAGTTTATCAAAACTGATCCCTCCAATACAAAATCAGAAATTTCACTAACGATAGATATATAAATTCGAACCTCTAATTAATTCTGCCTGTAGTCCACCGAACAATTATCTTCTCACGATTATCGTATAACAACAATGAAATTAAATATCACCGTTCCGAGAGATACATATCTTGCAATTAGAGAAAAGAGAAATGCTTAAATTAAATTAAATTAAATTAAATTAAATTAAATTAAATTAAATTCTAAACCAAATACATACTAATTAAATCGATTACATATTACCCATGTACGATTTTAAAAGGAACGATATCAAAAAATATCCATGGAAAATTTTCGTTTCGATTAATCAAATCGATTAGTGTTGGAACAAAGGATGTTGAGAACAAACGATAACGCAATCGATAGTCGATCTCGTTGTAACAATAGACATGTTCCGCTTGAATCCTTGAACGATGACGTCAGAATTGTACGAATAGATTCTACTTGATAGGAGGTAGGTAGGTAGGTAGGTAGGTAGGTAGGTAGGTAGGTAGGTAGGTAGGTAGGTAGGTAGGTAGGTAGGTAGGTAGGTAGGTAGGTAGGTAGGTAGGTAGATAGGTAGGTAGGTAGGTAGGTGGTAGGTAGGTAGGTAGGTGGTAGGTAGGTGGTAGGTAGGTAGGTAGGTAGGTAGGTAGGTGGTAGGTAGGTAGGTAGAGTGCGCGTCGTTACACGTGTTTCACGTGGCCCTGAAAGCCGCTAAATTAATTCGACGCTCCGGCAAACGTTCCTCGCGCCTTTCAATCACTCTCAATTGTCGTTTCTAGCTCTCTTCCTCTTCTCCTCTCTCTCTTTCACCCCTCTCTACGTGTCTTTCTCTTTCTCTCTTCGAGCTAGTCACATTCGTCCCTTAGAAAGGGTGGGAAAAGCAGAGAGAGAGAGAGAGATAGAGAGAAAGCGTCGACCACTGTGACACCCCGACTTTAATCGAATTAATGCTCTGAGCCCACGTTGTACCGTTTTAATCTCGACTCGTCCGGAGTCACGTGACACTGTGAAAATGGTTCAGGATGGTTCAGAATGGTTCAGGATGGTTTCGGAGCAGTATGCCACGCTTTCAACGCGCAAACCATGCAATCACGACGTGCATCTCGTCCAAGCTGCTTTAAGAGCCCTACTTGAATACCTACCCCCTCTAAACAGATAGAAATTCTAAGGACGTTGCACGCAATAACGATAGAAATACCAATGATGATGAATCTAATAGTTTGATTTAAAAAAAGAAAAAAGAAAGAAAATGCTTTTATTCGTTCGTACCCTTGAATATCATCTGTTCCAATCAATTTTTTTACTGTCTTTCTTTCTTTTTTCTTTATTGTGTTAAGATTTTTTTTATTGTTCGATTGGTAATAGAGAATGACCTGATAATATAATGACTATAATCTATGACGATCTAATATTTCGATTCGTGATACAGGATGATCTGATAATAATCTAGAATGAACTAATAATGATCTGACAAAGTTAAATGGTATACATATCAAATAAAGATTGTCCGATTTATTTTTCATTGAATTGGGTCTGTACAAATTCGATCGAAGTGAATTTATTTCTATATTATTTTTCTTCACGATCCTCAAAATATATCAAATATATTCGAAATTGATGAGAATTTTTAAGCGATTCGTCCCTGTATAATTGTAAGTGCATACTGGAGAAATCAAATCAAATGCGACACGGAGAGAAACTTTCGATCGTCCGAGTCCTTTCGCGACACTCGTCCCGTTGAGATTTTCCTGATTGTTTTATAATTCCCCCGACGCGACGGGAAACGTTCGCGACCATGGAACTCCGAGTAATAAATTTGTAGAACGCTGTCGACGGAAACTCGTGGAAACAACTGTCTTCCATCTCTCTTTCTCTCTCTCTCTCTCTCTCCCTCTCTTTCTCTCTCTCTCTCTTTCTCTCTCTCTCTCTCTCTCTGTTCTTTTCTGCAACTCTTAACATATTTTCGACCTAACTTTCGAAATTCTTTTTGGAATACTTTCCTAATCTTTAATCTACGATAAATCAATTATATAAAATAAATGAAATAATTATGAAAGGTTGATTTCATTCGAACCAATATATAGGTTGTTATTAATTAATTAATAATTAATAACAATGTTATATAGGATAATGATATATCCATCGTAATATTCAAGAAATATTTACGAACGATTCAATTGAATTTCTTCAAAAGCGGTCAAACCATCTGGCTTTAATTATGTACCGTTCATCAAAATGAATGGGCATATTCGCAACAACGTTTAATGATTTAAAGTTCTAATTCGAAATCGATTGTATGGTACATTCCTTTATCCAACGTTGGATCGATACGAAAGTAACATTTTTTCGAAATGATTCCAATGCTTGTTTAGTTTTTTGTTCTTTCTTTTTTCTTTTCATTTCAAAAGAAAGATAGATTTATAAACGTTATCATATTTATTTCTCGTAATACTCTTCTTGGATTTAATAAAACTTTATAAAATCCTCTTTAATGTAAGCCAGATAACATCCTATCACATTGTATTGTCATAATGCGAATAAAAAAAATTGTCGATAATACGACATCGACATAGGAGACAGTTTAATTTTGTTATATATATATGTGTGTGTGTGTGTATTTTTTTTATTGTAGAAAATACGATAAAATAATACGAAAAAAAAAAGAGATAAATTCGAGGAGATTACTGGAATCAACGAGTAACAAATTGCATCTATGATTCAACGTGTGAAATTTTTTTCTAGAAAGTATATGTATATGTGCAAGGGAACGAATACGTGTTAATTCCATTGTCTGTATTATTTCTCATCTAATAATGCTTATATCATGTTCCACGCTGGCAGAATAATTTGAATTTCCTGGCATACCGTGCATCGCCGACCAGAACAATCTGAAAACTGGATATAACAAGGCAACGGTATATCTAGGTGCAAGCGCGCGTTTACTTTTTCGCATCGTTAAAAAAAGAACAACAATAAAAAAAAAAGAAAACTAGAAAAAAAGATAGAATAAACTGGAAATAAATTTTAGAGACAGATAACTGTTTCCAAGCGCGCATGCCAATCGACCAATCAACGTAGAAAAGTTCATGATGCTCTAGACTTACGTATATATACACACACGAGCGCGTATATATATACATATTATATATATATATATATATATATATATATATATATATATATAGTGATGTTCCAAATAAATACGAAAAAAAAAATAATTTTTCGGAATGCGAGGAAAGACAATAGACGAGATGTGACTATTTTTCACGTTGATTGGTACCATGTCCATCTACGATGACACCGTTAAAACATTGTTTTTTCGTCCTATTTTACATCACAACTATAATCTTTGAACTTTTTATTGTAAATGCATAGGAGAAAAATAACAGTGTAAATACGATTTCGTTAATATCATAATCATAATCATTAACTCGATGCGAGGTCGAAACTTAACAAGACCGAATAATTATGATTGGATTCTTGATAAATCTTTATTTTTCTTTTCTTTTTTCTTTTTTTTTTTTTCCTTTTTCGAAGCTTAGTTACTTTTTATTCGGTTTTTAAATTAACGCGTACCACTTCATTTAGCTTTGCTTTTTGTTTATAGTATATTTTCCTTCGTGAAAATATACGTACATGTACATACAGTAATGTACATAAATTTTCTTTCCCTTACATACTCATTTTTTGTTCGGTTGCATCACGGATCTACAGGTTTATTAAGATATTTTCGTAAAATATATGTTGTAAGGTACGAAAAACAATGTATAGTGTAGATAGATGTTTCGCAACGACGCTTCACCGTAAAAAAGAAATATACATTAAAGTGGAAAGCTAAGAAATTAATCGAAAGAAATGAAAACATTAACTTAATTAATGATTAATAATTCGATTGTTACTAAAAAGATGTAAAATTATCTGCTAATTTAACAAATAATAGAAATCTTTATTTCTTATATAATGTTACGGAATACTTTGTATAAAACGTAAAGAAAAGAAAAAAAAATAAATATGAAGAAATATACATATATATATATATATATATATAAAGGCATGCACAAATACATACATACGTAATACAGATAGATAGATAAAGATAGATACCACACACGATCACGCGTGTATTTTTTTATATATATGTATGTATATGTATTTTTTATATGTTATTTATTATATATATGTATGTATATACACAAAATAGGGATATATGTCATTAGAGACGATAAAATCCATTTATAAAAAACTCTACGATAAAGATAAGAGTAAAAAGAAATAAAAAAAGAAAGAAAGAAAAAGAGAGAGAAGAGAGAGAGAGAGAGAGAGAGAGAGAGAGAGGGAGAGAGAGAGAGAGAGAAGTCGCGAAAAGGAAAATTGTATCGTACCGTGAATTTGTCTGACCTTTTCCCGAAAATGAAACGTCGTCGGCTTGCACGACCTTTCTCGAAAATGAAATGTTCGTATGCGTGCAAACGAGTTGGGTGAACGTCTCTTGCAAATTCGTAGGAAAGAAAATCGGAACGTAAGTCGAGGGGGTGTGAAGCGAAAAGGGTGCAAATGTTACCTTTTACTCTAGTTTCTTCCTTTTCACATACGTACATAGGAGAAAGGAAAGAGAAAGAGAAACAGAAAGAGAAAGAAGAGAGACAGAGAAAAGGGGTTACAACATAGCGAAAGGAGTCGAGAACGGTGCAAAGACGTAAACAGTCGAATGATTTGTAAAACCTGTCGCGAACGGTATCACGGAAAGCCGTGAGAAATTACGAGGTGAACCGTAGAGAGAAACGCGAGAACGAACTAGAGCACTACGATATTTCGACATGGCTCGGGAATTTCAATCTTTTCATCTTTGCAATATTTTCGATCTCTTCCAATAGTATCCTAAAAAAAAAAAAAAAAAGAAAGAGAGAGAGAGAGAGAGAAAGAGAGAGAATGATGAAAATAACTATATCAAATTGAAATACGTATTCAATTGAAATACGTATTCTCAATCTTTATGATCGTCATTATTATTATTATTATTGTTATTGTTATTATTGTTATCATCATCATCATCATCATCATCATCATCATCATCATCATCATCATCATCATTATCATTATTATTATTAATAATAATAATAATAATAATAATAATCATTCATGTCGTACCAGTATCTTTAAAAATGAGCAAAGATGGTGGCGCTTGAAAAATTCTAAAGCCCGTAGAATTCATGAAGAGGGTTCACTATTCATGAAGAGTTTGACAGAGAATTTCTATGGAGCTAGCAGTGTTTTAAGCATTTTTGGAAAGTCTCGAAAAATTACGTACATTTCGAAGACGTACTCGACCCGAACTATGACGCGAAGAGACTTTCGAGGACAATAAAACACTTGGGTGCTAGAGTTGTAAAGATCCTTCCGAGAGAAAATTCGTTGGGTGACCTCGTACAAAGTCGAATTTCACTTTTCCCGTCCTTTACGAGTTAAAGTATATATAACTACGTGTGTGTGTGTGTGTGTGTGTGTGTATATATATATATATATATATATATATATATATATATATATAAGTCTATATATTCTATATATTCCATATATATATTGAACCCTTTGAGAATCAGAAATGAATTCTTTGAGCAGTACGAAACTACTTACATGCACGTTTCGAATTTTACGTCAAATCAATATCATCGATAATTCACTTGATATTTTAATACTAATTACTATTCTAATCATTTGCTGTGAAATACAACACTTGTTCAGTAATTAACATTTCTAAAACATTCCAGGTAAATGTGAATTTACTGTTCAAAGGATTAATAAGAAATCAATAATTGCAGCAAATTTACTTAAAAGCTTTTCAAATTAATGTAATTTAGGTGTAAGGGAACTTTAGCCTATGTCCACTTATCGTGCTTGGAAAGATGGTTGAATCAGTCCTGTCGAAGTTACTGCGAATTGTGTAATTATCAGTTTAACGCCGTGGAAACGCTTCGTTACACTTGGTAAGAATTATACATTGTAATTTGAAACGATTTCTCGTTCCGATCGTTAAGGATAATATTGATTCGCTTAACTGGTCAGAACCCAATCTGCTTTTTCACCTGCATAGTTATCACTTTTATGGGAACCTTCAGGCCCAAGTCATTGAGAATATGGATTACTCATCCGCATAATCGACGAAACATCCAATCCGATCTTCTAATCTTTACGTTACTCTCCATCGTGACTATTGGTTTAATAATCGTATGTCTTTGGGGTGAGTTATTGTATGAAATAACATGATCAATTCGTATACGATGAATAATTAACAATTTTTTTGTTATCATTAATGTAATTATACGTATTTTAATGATATGTTTATATATAATAATATTAATTAATTATATGTAATTTAATTACATGTATATGTTTCCCTGTTATATCTATGCGTAGGTATGCGTTACTTCATTATGGAAGGTAAGAAAATTGGTATTTCCAAGTCATGGACAAAAGGAGTTACATGGTTCTTCCTCGGTATCGTGATATTAGGTTACATCGCAACGGTTTATCTTCTCGGAAAGGTAAGCTCTTTACCCATTTTCTTTTTAACTTTGACGGAAGGTCTATCTTAAAATTTTGCCACGATGAAAGAGCGACACTCTTTTCCTATCTCTTGGCTAACTTAAAAGATTACGAAACTCTATACGAAGTCTTTGTCATATTACTTTTATATCTATTATAGTTAGTGAGTCACACTATTGCTTAGTTTTTATTAAATAATAAAAGAAATTAAGAGAAAGAGAGAAGGGGAGAGAAAATACGCGCAAAGACAATTTTTAATGACCTTATAAAAAAGAAAAAAAAAAAAGAAATAATATTATAAAAATCGATTAGGAACATGAATTAATATTTCAATGTTGCTTCCTTTTGTGAATAATATAATTTCGATAATCTCAAATCAAAGGTAATAGATATCATCAAAAAATTTATATTCTACAATTTCAATATATATATATATATATATATATATATATATATATATATATATATATATATATATTTTAAATCAGCTCTTTGTACCGTGATTACTGAGTCACTCGATATATATAAATTATAAAGTTAGGACGATGTCATTAACAAAATCAACGTATTAATAAACGAATCAACAAATGTAATTAACAGCCATTGAAAGTTCTTTACATCGTAATAACGTTATACCGGCAATTTATCAAGATCCTAAAAAAAAGTCCTTAGCAAACGAGCCTCCTTTACTTCGTTCTCTTGACACAAGTCCTCCACACTTTTTCTTAAGGGTTTATCTCGAGAATATCCTTGTAAAAGGGAAAGACGAAGACCAAGCCACAGTAAAGGATCGTCGATGCTATGGCCTTGTCGTATAAATATGCTCGAGAGTTACCTGTCAGAAGTTGGAGAACGTTGTCTTAACATGGTACAGCTAACAAAGCCTTTGTACGCTTTATGTTGGATAGATCTTTGATAATATTTATAATAATAATAATAATAATAATAATAATAATAATAATAATAATAATAATAATAATAATAATAATAATAATAATAATTTTGATCGCAGTATTGCAACTTTAGATCGCTTAAAATAATAATGATGATGATGATGACGATGACGATAATGATGATAATGATATTAAATGTCGGACAAATTTGATACCAATTATCTAGTAGTACTTTTGTAATCCTATTTTTTTTTCTTTTTTTTTCTCCCTTTTAAAAAAGAATCTAAAACACAAAATTATTTATAATACCTTCTTATAAATCATGATCGAAAATTGTACCAGCGTTCAAAATAAAATCAATAAACTCGAATACCTTGATGGTAGTCCATGCTTTGAAAATGTTAGTCCTTTGATTAGAATACTTCCGAAATTGTAAAAGTTTTCTCTTCTCTTCCCTTAATTACCAAATCGTTCCGAGAAGTCATTAAGTCTAAGTTCAAAATCGATCGAACAAATTTTCTACCAACGATTTCTCCACTTCTTCTTCTTCTTCTTCCTCTTCTTTTCTTTCTCCATCTTCTTCTTCTTCTTCTTCTTCTTCTTCTTTTTCTTTTTCTTGTTACTTATTCATGTTGTATTTCATCTCGTTGACACGAATACTAGAACACGCAATATTTTTCGCAAGCTTTTCTAGATAACCATTTCCAGATGGCAATTCGCGAACTTCTCACTTCTCCTTTTCTGTCGCATACTTCCCTCTCTTTTTCTCTTCGTTATATCTCTCGTGAGATCGCATTTTTACAAAAATTCATTCACAACTTATATCCACGAACTGCACTCGGCAATACTTTTAATGGTATCGTATGCTGTATCTACCATCCTAATTTATCTCCATTCCTCCTCTTCCCCATTCAACTTTATATTCACTTTAAAAAATTCGTTTCATACGGAGACAAAAGTTGAACCAATTATTTGGATTACCGTTCGATCAATGATCCTTCATTTAAAATAATATCCACTTTATCTAACATTTACTTCTAATAGAAGGACATAAAATAGCAATTGTAAAAGTCTAAAAATTAGATACGTCTTAATGAAAAAATATATTAAAAAGAAAACATATAAATAAATATAATAAAATATATAAAACAATAAATATAATAAGATATAAAGTAACGATTAACGATAATAATTAATCAATTACAATTTCGTTCTAATGAAGATAAAATATCATGATCGAGAAATTAATCTATGTACATGCTCGCAATTAGAGATAATTATCTTGAATGATCGAATGATCGAACATAACGATATTCTTTAAACGAGACAATAACCATTATTCACCTTGAAGAATCCCCTAAAAAAAAGTTTTATCTCTAAATCGAGGAATATCTCGACTTACTTAGGGCACAAGTTATATGTCGGCCAGCTTTACGTTTTCTATCTCTCTGTCCTATCCCTATCCAACCTTTGTTCTACTTAATCCCTTATGTGGTTTCCGTTTATTCGCCTCAATTTTCCTCATTCAGATAGCAAGATTTCTCTGTCTTTCTCTTTCTCTCTCTCTCTCTCTCACTCTCTCTTATTCTCTATTTCTGAAATGTTCGATGTAACACTCAACACTTTATTATTACACGGAGATCCCACGATATACTTTTAATAAAATAAAAACATTTTCTTGGAAATTATTAATTCAAAAAAAAAAAAAAAAAAGAAAAAAAAAGAACTATAACATCGTTGTAAAGAAAATTAAAAGCCCATTCAAACGACATATTACTTAATCCCAATTGCTATTTAACATTTTTGAAAGAGTTGTCAATTCTCTTTAATTCAAGATGGATGTATTTATAAATGATGAAGATCTCGAAAACCAAATTGATTCTTAGATTTAATCTGGATTTAATCCTACATACTTTTCGTTCCGACATCGTGTACACACACCCACACACACACGTACACGAGCACGCAAAATCTTTTGTTTATATATTTATTATAATATTTATCTAGAATATTTCATTTTGTTCTTAAAAAAGATCCATCCTAGAATAATAAAGTTTGTTATCTCAATCTGTTTCTCTCTATCACTTCTGCTAACAGAGTGCAACCGAGTGCAATGTAAAGATGAAACAGGTGAGTAAAATGCTGAAATGCAACGAGTCAGCATCGACCGAACGAACCGGAAGAAACGCATTACGACACGTACTTTCCGTAGGTCGAAAAGAAACAGGAGAGACATCCGTGCCAGATGTCTATCGTGAAGAAGTAGCGTGGAATGGAAGCTCTATGAAGACTAAAACT
>NC_057692.1:5848740-5853740 GCF_014466175.1 Vespula pensylvanica | reverse complement strand
AATTATGCGAACGTAAATCCATGGATAGCTTATGATCGTAAACGTAATCGATCGATGAAGACGAACGATAAATAAATTTTTAGTCGGTTCGCGGCCTCGCAGAACCTAGACGTAGTAACTTCCTGTCTTTTTATGGGGTAATAAACCGTTCGACCTCCCTTCCTCCATCCTCCATTCTCCCCACCAAGCAACCAAGCAAGCAACCAAGCAAGCAAACAAGCAACCAACCAACCCACCAACCAACCAACCATCCAACCATCCAACGACACTACTCGAATACTCTCCTCTCGAATCTTTACCCGCGAAAAGGTGCACGGGATAAGCTTTTTGTCAAGCTTCCAACTTGGATATTCGTATTTGCCGTTGGCTGATGCTACTGGTTGTGGTATTGGTAATGGAGCTTGTAGTAGTGCTATCGTAACGCGATAGGTGACTTAAAGTATCATTAGTGTCAGCCCTTAACTGTGCCGCGTTTACCGGCTGTCCCCGAGAGCATTCCATGGATGGTTAAGACTAAAATTTCTCAGGGAAGATATCTAAATGCATACTTTCACGAAAATAACAACGACAAATGTGTTCGCATCTTTATAACAACGTTCATTAACTTCAATATTTCTTTATCGCGAATAAAATGAATCGAGAAATGAGAACGAGCTTGCATCTACTCGATTTTAATGAAACGCACGTATCAACAATGAGGAATCAGTCGGGACATATCGAATAATCGTATAACGAGAAGATAATTAATTATTGCAACCTCGCGAGATAACACTTTGGAAAGCAATTGGAGCAAGCGTGATCGGATTCGCTGGCAAAGCATTGCATCTCGTAAAACGTGACGTTGAACCTCGTTACGGGAATTTATTATAGTCGTCGTGACAACGATTCTCCTACCATCGTAAAACCGTCAAATGAAGAGAAAGAGAAAGAGAAAGAGAAAGAGAAAGAGAAAGAGAAAGAGAGAGAGAGAGAGAGAGACACGTAAAAAGACAGGAAAAGAAATAGAAAAAGATACAACTTTATATCTTCAACACTCTTCAGCTTTCTTCAGTTCCCTTCAATCCTGATTTCTCGGATCATAATTATGCGAAAAACTCTAGGTCTAGGACATAGAAGAACCTTTGGTATTTGAGTTTCGAGATTCGCTCATTGAAAGTGAAAGGTCGAACGAAAGGGCAGGAAATATAAAAAGGGAGGAAATAACCTACACAAGAAGCTAGTACGCTGACATATTTTTGCTTTCTAGCGCATCGTGATAAAAGGGGAGAAAAAGTGAAGAGGGTGGGAGAGGCCGAGGAGAACAGCATTCTCGAGGACGAGGCAGATTGAAAGCGTCCTTACCGAAGAACATCGAATACGTGCATATATGTACGTACGTACGTATGTATGTATGTATCTATCTATATACAAACCTCCTATCCAATATCATACGAACCTTCGTCAAAGTACGCTCTATCGAAAGATAAATAGCGCCAGCCGATACTTTCCCCATTTCCACAATACGTTTATTCTGACGTTGACGTTTTCCTTTACCCTTTACGATAATCTACTTTCCGAAAATATATATTCGATTTCTTTGTATCTTTATGTATTATTTTATTATTACCGATACGAATAATATGCGTAAGGAATTAGTATTAAAAATTTGCGAGATGTAATATATTCGTACGTAATTTAATCGTGCTAGATATATATTTTTAAAGTTTTAAAATATCATGTCTAATTCGTTTAAATTTTCGTTAGGGGAATAAACGAGGTCAAAGTTTTATCCTTGTTTTACTATAATAACTTTCAAATGCAAAGAATATTATAATAAATGTTTTTATACGTTGAAGAATTAATTTGCAAATTAAAACGTTTGTTATAAATATATGGATAAGACGTTTTTATTGTTTACTACAGAGAATATATCACTTTCCTATTACACGCGTATGATTTTCAAACAAATTGCTACGTCGAGCATAAACCATAGTAGATTTTACGCACAGTATCGATAATATATAAAGGTTTAAGTATAGTTAATAATTATTAGATAATATCATAGAATGATTAGTTCCTTCACGCGAATTAAGCGCGTCCAAAAATTAATCGGCTTATTTTGATTTGACGCACGTAAACTAATATTATACTCTTAAATTATCATTATATCGTTTTGATATTAAACCCATTCCACTAGTATCAACGAACGATCCTACTATAACCCTTTATAGGCAATTAATTACAACATTTCGGCTCTACTAATTAATATCTAATGAAATGAATAATCAAACAGGCTAGTTGAATTTTTCAGAACGATCTAATATTAAAATTGATTTCAAATATAGAGAAAATATATTCGAATATATAAGTTCTTTAACGAGAAAATATGATCTATCCGATTCTTTCATTTAGCATGGATTATACCGAAATATCTGTCTTTAGAATAACTACTTCCAATATGTCTCAAAATTGAGTTATCCATTTTATACAAACGAAACAAAAAAAAGAAAAAAGAAAAAGAAAAAGCAAATACGTTCTCCCGTTTGTTTCAAAATCGAAATTCTGCAAGAATCGTTTGTTCGATCATGAAACGAGCTATCTGTATCCATCGCGTGCCGTTTCCTATTTTCTCGTATTTAACAGCTTGCACACTCTCACATTGATCTTGGATCTTAATCAAAATTTTTTCCCTCGTCCATTTACAATTCTCACTGAAAGTAATAACAACGAAGACGAATTACTGAAATTTTTATCATGTATTACGGCGATCATTAGTATCGAAGTTACGAAGAAATATTTGAGAGAAAATAAAAAGAAAATTAAGTTTCCACGCTGTTAATTATTTACTGCCGGTTAGTATATTATAACGATTATCCATGTTATATTTATCAGACAATAATGATAAACTTGATGAAACAACAAAGATAATTCGTTCTATGTACGATTAGTATCTATATTTTATTAACATAGTTAACTTATTTTATCACCCATAAAAGGAAATGATGTTTCCATCGTTATCATATTGAATTTCGTTCGTTCGTTATAACATACCTTTATCTTGTTTAATCAAATGGAAAACCAAATCCGTAATTAAGCATAATGATGGACGAACACGTTGAATATTTAATTCAGATAATATATATATATATATATATATATATATATATATATATATATATATAATCAGTTTGAGAACTTTAGCTTATTCGCACTGACACGTAAATCTCTATCTTTTTATTTCTCTATCTTTTTATTTCTTACGAGAGAAGAAAAAACGATAAAAGTTTCAACGTTCATATCGTCTCTCTCTCTCTCTCTCTGTCTCTCTCTGTCTCTCTGTTACATTTTTACGACATTACACTAGCTTCTTAATATTTCTAAGACATGTTTTAAGTTCTGACAAATATAAAGGCAGTATGTTTAACGACTACGACGGAATACTTTATGGAAATGAAACGGATTTCCTCGCAATTCATCATTTCATATAAATTGATATATCTACGTAAAATGTATTTTAATATTACATTACGTACACCGTTCCACATGGCGGACACATTCGTTAATTTAATTTGGAGAAAAAGGAACGATCGTTATCCTGCGACCCGTGTAAAATATAATTTAATCATCTGATTTACTCCATCGACTCATTAAAATAAAATCGTAATCAATATATTCCTACGGATCGTTAACAAAAAATAGAATGATTAAAACAATTTAAAAAAAAAAAAAAAAAAGATATTAAAAAAGGAGTGGAAAAAAAGAGAAAAGGAAATGATTTTCATCTTGGAAAATAACGAACTCGATAATAAATATTTATATCCGAGAATAATACGCGATGGAAATGTGAAGATAAGAGAAGAAAAGATGGACTATGCAGAAATTGAACTGGTAACGAAATCCGAAGGGAAAAGCAAATATCGATCGATATTCAGAGAAAAAATGCGTCTCGGTGGACGCGTAAATTCAGGAAAAAGAATTTTTCCGTCGACCTTCGGTATCGGGGACTCGTCGTCGTCTCGCACCATAAATTTTTACGACGAATCGGAAAAGGAAAGATCGTGGGCTATAGTCACCGGTAGAATTGATCGAAAGAGAGAAAGAGAGAGGATAGAAAATTAGAAGCAAAGGGAGACATTCGAAAAATCGCAGAATAAAAATCAATTATTTCTACTATAATTGCTGGAAATGAAACGATATGGAACGCTTTAAATATGAAAAGAATTCTGTGTTTTTTTTTTTTCTTTCATTTCTTTTTTGTATATTTCCTTTTTTTTATTTATTTATTTATTTATTTATTTATTTATTTTTTTTTTATTCAAGAGAAGAGAGAGATAATCGAAATTTTTCACAAGTAAGTTCCTCCCAAGCTCATCGAGCATTCGTTCATCCGGTAAAAGCAGAGATCTGTTTTAAAATTCACTCGAACGATTTTCGATTTTCTTACGATTCAGTCTTTCATTTGTACCACAACGTTGTAGACGTAAAACTCGTAATCGAATCTCGAAATAGAGACTCGTAGATTCTCGTGTAAAAGAATCGAGGTTAATCCCTTCGATTTTATGATACTTTTTGAAAATCGAAAAATCGAATTATTTGAAGAATAATGAACTAGTCATTTCACCATTACGGTCTCTCTCTCTCTCTCTCTTCCTTTCTGAATCAAGTACAAACTATTTCCAGTCGTTAAAGGAGGTCTTTCTCATGGACAAAATACAAGACAAATTCTAAATTCGTTGAACGACGGAGGAAAGAAAGAAAAAGAAAGAAAAAAAAAATTAAAGAGATAGAGGTGGTGGAAGATAATTTACGAGAAAAGTTACTTAAGAAAATAAATTATTATTCGACCCTGCTCTATTTCCTCTTTCCCTTCAGTCTTACTCTTTCTATTACCGTTCCTCTCTCTTTCTCTCTCTCTCTGTCTGACGAATAAAGCTTTAAATCTAAACCAAAGACGCGAGAGAGCTTCGTCTTAAAACGGTACATCTACAGCGTATAATTAAATTATCTTCTTCGAAGAATCT
>NC_057692.1:5816224-5843730 GCF_014466175.1 Vespula pensylvanica | reverse complement strand
TCTCTCTCTCTCTCTCTCTCTCTCTCTCTCTCTTCTTTCTAATACACACGTATATACATATATACATATCTACGTAGGTATAGAAACGTATAATATAGAGCATACGCTCGTTCACTCTCCATTGCCACGAAGGGAAAATGAATTTCCTCGCTTTCGTTGCGGACGAAACAGAAAATATGTGCGGTGCTTATGCTGACGTACGGCGGGTAAAAGAGAGGGAAAGAGGGAAAGAGGGAAAGAGGGAAGAGAAAAAGAGAAAAGAATGAAAAGAGAGAGAGAGAGAGTGAGAGAGAGAGAGAGAGAGAGATAGAAGTAACGCTTGACTCTCGCTCAATTTATCGCGGCTTTTTTCCACCAACGAATACAGAGACGATTAATTAGCAACTCCGCTCGAAATCATCAGCACGAGTCGCCGTGCGAGCTGTTCGGTCGATATCATTCGTGTTCCGAGGGTTGTTCCGCTCAGTTCATGGAGAATACAGTGCTTTCATTTGTCCTCGTCAAGCACACCTCCTCGAAAAGGAGAAATAAAAGAAAAAGAAAAAGAAAAATTCTCGATTTCATATACTTATCCCGCGTAAAAGATATCGCGAAATTACAAACTTTGCATACGTATATCGAAGACTCTCGACTCCTTTTTTGTTTAATTCTAATTATAGAAAATCGCTAATCGAATCATTTAAATAGATTCTTTTGGACATGTATTGTATGATGATACGTGTATGATGAGTGTATCATTAAATATATAAGTATTGTCACATAAAAAATAAATGTATGGTTATTTTTGTTTGATAATAATTACGTATTGATTCTGTTCGTAATCGTATTTAAACGTGATTATTTATGACGATTAGATTCAAATATAGTTATTAATAAATATACATATATATATATGTATGTATAACATTTATATATATATATATATAAAACTATTATATATCTATACTTGTAATTTCCATTAATAGCCAACGTTCTTTATAATTATTAAATATAAATACAAGAGAAAGACACTTCCGATCGATCGTAAGGACGAGCTATGCTACTTTATAATTCACTGCATCGTGAGTTGAAACCTTCAAAACGAGAAGAAGAACGAACTCACGATCTCTAATCTTGTTTTATACAAAATGTAAGTCTTCGTGTTGAAAATAAGACACAGACAAACGATATCTTTAGAGAACTCTCTTCTATCTTTCGGATAGAACCAGGTCAAAAGTTCTTCTTCTAGATGGAAAACTTTCAACGGGATGCCCTTTACTTCGAGCTTAATCCTTTACTGACAGTAGGTATTATTAAATTATCTTAATCGCGATTCAATGTCATCGGAGTAAAAAAAGGAAATGTAACTTTTACTAATTTAATTCCATAATGAATTTTCTGCTAATGAAAGGATTAACATAAACAAAAATAATACCTTCAAACTTATTATGAAATTTGAATGAAGCATCGATGATTTCATGAATTTCAAAAATTTCTATGAATTATATTCCAAGTTTCATATAAATGCATATACATACATACATACATACATACATACATACATACATACATACATACATACGTTCATACATATGTAAACATGATGAAAAACGAATCAAACAAATGGAACAACACGTTAGCTCTATCTGACATTACGAAGTACACGTTTATTCTCTAGAGTGTAAAACGAAAGATATTCCGTCTTAATATCTTTCGTGTTTACTAAGATATCCTTTTGTTTTTAAATATTTTCATATTTTCTTTTTTTTTTTTTTGTAGGAAAGATGATATAGATGCATACGTGCATACATTGTTTGTACGTTTAGGGAAAAGAACGAATGCAGAGAATAGAAAAAATAGTATGAGAGAGAGAGAGAGAGAGAGAGAGAGAGAGAGAGAGAGAGAGAGAGAGAGAGAGAGAGAGAGAGAGAGAGAGAGAGAGAGAGCAACTAGCTTTCTAATAGCATGAGTAACGAGGACAGTGGATTTAAGAGAACGAACGTGCACAGTTACGTAACGCTTCTAGACAGTGTATTATCTGACGTCGTTTCAACTCTGATTTGCTCGAGCCTGAAGGAGACCGGGTTGTGAGTGCTCTCATTCGTTTCTGCCAAGAACACCGACAAAGAACGTGATTGCAACGCGAAGTAGCTGATCGTCGGTCAATTAGTGTCTCCCAACCAAGAAAACTATTTTGGAAAACAGCTTTCCACTGATTGCAAGACACCCTTAGCAGGTACGTACGTACGTATGTACACATACCGCGGCTTTCAATACCACGACGAGAAACTTTTCAAACGTGTGTAGGTGAAAAAGAAAAACGTGAAAAGAATGTAACTACAATTATGTTAAAAAAGTATAGAAAACTATGTCGTGTGTTATATGAAAAAGACATAATGTTACATCGATAGGAAGTTATTCTTCGAATATAATATTTTTGTGTATTTATCGAGATTGGATTCGAGTAATAGATATATTAACTATTTCGGAATAAATAAATGATAAAACAAATTCGTGGGGTTAGAAAAATCTTTCGTACCTTTAAAATTTCATTCGATCCATCAACATAGATGTTTGTACTTAACAATGAATATAAATCCGAGGAGTTTGTAAATTGAAAAAAAAAAAAAAAAAAGAATAATAATAATAATCTGATCGTTCATTTCCAAGCTTAATAATTTTACCATTAAACTCTTAGCCTTGATTCCGTATGTATAGAATAATTTCCAAATAACGTGCAGGTGTTCGAATAAGAACACCACTTCAAAGTTTGAACAGGATGATCATGATGCAAGAACGAGAAACGTTCGACGAGAGGAAGGATAGAACGACCTTAAACTATATGGGCCAGCAACAATTTCAAACTATCGTAACACCATCTCTCGATTCTGCAAAAAAGATCGAGGACGATCTCGTCGCTCTTAAAGCTCGCTTACACCACAGATTTTTTCTATCGTAGCTCCTTGATGAATCTCCTTGATTCGAAAAATCACCCTTAATCCTGAGCGTATTTTTATGACTAACGTTCTAACGTTATCGCAATCTATGTGAACATAGTCTCATACGTAGTATGAGACTTCTTTCTTTCTAAACGGATCTTCAACTCTCTTTCAACCCCTTACCACATATCCTTCTTTTCTTTCTATCTTAGCCTCGCTTTTCGAACGCCAGAAGCTACGTAGAAAAACGATTGTTCGCAAGCTCTTAAAGTTCAGCGCGCTTTTTATCATTCTCGAAGTCTGCTTCGGGCCAAACTATCTGTTTCTCTCTTTCCCTTGACGTAGAAACTCTTCTTAGAAAAGACACAGAGTCTGAGAAAAGGGTAACGAAGAAGGGCAACGAGAAGTAACGAGTGGATGGAAGGAAGAACGGCCGGCAAGGTATCATTTGTCAGATGCAACTCGTTTGCCCGTTAGTGAACTATCTCCCGAGGCCTTTCCTTAGACTCCTCCGTCATTTTCTACGCTGTAATGATTCCGACCTTTTCGAATTCGCGTAGGAGTCCGTTTCAGACTTAACTCTTCCTTCGACGCACATACGTATCCAAAAGAAACCTAAACTAAACGCGGTAAGGATCGCTCGAGAGTTGACGTTTCTTTTTTTTTTCTTATTCTTCTTTTTCTTTTTTTTTTCTCTTTCTCTTTTTTTTTTCTTTTTTTAACGACAAATACGCCTCGAGAGAAACCAAGAGAGGAGAAAGAAAAGTACGAAGAACAAAAACGTCGGCTGCCCTTATATCGAAACGAAATTATTGCAATGATCTCGCGAAGGGAAAGAACTAAGAGTTAGAAAGAAAAAAAAACTTCCCATGAAATCTGATCGCTGATAATTTCCATTTCTACTTTATAAAGATTGTTATTAATTATTTCTTATCAATGAAAAATAAATGATTCGAAAGAAAAAATGATCGAGATAAGCAAGATTGATTGAAAAGAAAGAAAGAAAGAAAGAAAGAAAGAAAGAAAGAGAAGAAGAAGCCGACATAATTAAGCCGGACATCTACGATGTTATTCTTTATCGAGAGTAACGATACAAAATCGAAAAGTGCCAAACAAAAAAAGAAAGAAAGATAGGAAGAAAGGAAGGAAGAAAAAAAGAAAGAAAGAAAGAAAGGAAGGAAGGAAGGAAGGAAGGAAGGAAGGAAGGAAGGAAGGTCGATGAAATAAATTCGCAAAACGACGTGCAGCCAAAGGATATCGATATAAATAAAATGATAAGAGTATGACGTTTTAAATGGCCGCAGGCTGCCGACGGAAATGGCGATGAAAGATATACAGATATACAACGTTATGAAAAGCGTTTACCAAAGGAACTGAGGAAATAAAAGACGGATCGATGTACCGGCGCTTCGTGCTTTTCTTTAATCGCGAAAAGCATCAAATTCGCGAAGTTTGTTATACGTACCGGTAATAGAACTAAAATGTACGATATGGGACAATCCAATTTCCCATTTTTCTCCTCCACCTCCTACTCTCTTCCTCTCTCTTTCCGTCCTTCTCCCTCTTTTCTTCTTTTCCGTCACTGAAAACGATTTTTATCGACCATCCAAACGTAGAAAGATACCTCTTCCGTCGAACTTCCTGCATAGCCTGCATAACTCTTTGCATTTTACCTATTTCTCTCTCTCTCTCTCTCTCTCTCTTTCTCTCTCTATTTGTTCCTCTTCTCGCCTCCTTCTATCGTTCTTCATAGCTCGCGTATTTCCTGTTCCGCGTCATAACTTTTACCGGATCGTTTGGTCAGTAACGTGGAAAGGATTTTCAGCCTTAATCGTTTCTTCGTCTGAACGAGAAATACATTATGAGTTGTAGAACCTAAGGATCTATCTGTCTCTCTCTTTCTCTCTCTCTCTCTCTCTCTCTCTCTCTCTCTCTCTCCCTTTCTTTCTCTTTCTTCTTGCGCTCCTGAAATAATAGATTAATGTCTTCTCTCACAAATGGCCGCCGGCAGCACTGCAAATCTTTCCGTTCCGTTCGTTTGTGCGAACACGCTTAGCAAGGGATTGGAAATCGAAATCGTTTTCAAGTGGACAGATATATAAGTACTTCATAGATACTTAATGATCAATCCTTCGTACGATCCTCTTCGTCTTCTTGTTCCAAGAATTCTCCGATAAAAGGGAGACGAGATTCTTCGATGGGAGAATAGCACTCGACTCGGCGCGTACGTATCCTTCTTTTTCTTTTTTGCTTTATGGGAAGTTATAAAAGAGTTCCTCGTCCTGTTGGACGAAGAACAAACACTTTGAAAGCTTTACTTATGGTATTCTCGAAAAGGTAGATTATTATAATAGAAGCAAATATCTGCGCAATGATATACGTAGGTATTAACGAAATTGTTATTCGCTCTTTCTGGCTTAATTAAAAATTGAACGAAATCCATAGTTCGAAATAAAAGAAAAGAAAAAAAAAGAAAGAAAGAAACACTGAAGCGATAAATGTTATAAATTTACAACGGTTAACAATCGAATTTCAATTTCGTATAAACGATAATGACTTCGCTCGCGTATACTGCTTTCACGAATTCTTCTTTATCTTGGCGTTATTTGTTCGAGTAAATCATTAATATTATAAATAATCTGGCCGTTTCAATATTCTCACCGGATTAATTCCGATTTGTTTAACACAAGAAAATGTAATTTTCGCTCGCTCTGACAATAAAATTGAAAAGAGAGAGAAGGAGAAAGAGAAAGAGGGGAAGAGAGAGAGAGAGAGAGAGAGAGAGAGAGAGAGAGAGAGAGAGAAAGAGAGAGAGTTTCAATTGTGATACGTTATGAATGAATCGAACGTCGAATCGGTTGTCGTGTCAAATGCATTCATGTGCAAACGTGTTTGAAGAAATTGACGGAAAAGCTCCGAGCTAGCGACACTTTGAGAGCATACTAATGCGCCCGTGTTTCCGCGCGAGAGCACGTATAAATGCTATGCGGTTTCACAAATTTTTTCTTTCCGGTAAAGAGCGAAATATACACATACATACATGCATATATATATATATATATATACACAAATAGAGAGAAAAAGAGAGATAGCGAGAGAGAAATAAAAGAGAGAAAGAGAGAGATTTTATCAAATTGAAGAATACATGAATACATGCATACGGTGTAATACTCCACTATTTTTGGTGTATATGCTCGTGCATTTCGTAACACTCCGCTTTCTTCATTTTATTCTCATATCCTTTTAATGCACGTGCGTTCGTGTGGTCGACCGTTCATACCTTTATTCGGGAATTATCTCCAACAGCGCCATAAAGAGACATTGTCGTTACATTATCACTGTTATTACTTTCATTTTTTTAACCTTCCTTTTCATTTCTTTTCTTTATTTTCCTTTTTTTTTTTTCTTTCTTTCTTTTAATCACATAATCTTTTTTTTCCTAATGATTTATCATTCTCTAATAAATAAGCTCATCTCGTTAGTTAAAACATTTAGAACGTATATAACAAGAATGAAAAATAAGAAAACAGAAAAGTCATCGATAAGGATAAAAATTACGAAAGATTGCATTTTTTTTACAAAGTATATGTGTCTCTCCCCTTCTCTTTCTTTCTTTCTTTCTTTCTTTCTTTCTTTCTCTTACATGCACACATATTCTCTAGCTGGAGCTAAAGCTAAGCCTGCGATCTATCTCGTCGGTCCATATAACACTTACTTCGGCCGAATAAAAGTACTTAGAGGCAGTTTTAAACGTAAGAACAGACAAAGCCGTAGGATTGATCGGGACGTGAGATCAAAGCCTGATTTCTTTCCTCACGCGATCCCGACCAGATTGAAAAAGTTTTCGCCTTTACTTTTTATCGTTAGAAAAAGAGAAGAACAGAATCTCACGAGGTTGGGCCATCTTAGATCTTCGAAATCGCAAAAGCCACGATCGTCTCTTAACATGACTCTTTTATTTTCTTCATCTCTTTCTCTCTCTTTCTCTCTCTATTTTCCTCTTTCTCTGATTGTTCCACTTTAATACCTTTCGTGTTATCATAACGACTTGATTATGCGAGCCGGAGAATATCACGAAGGTGTGTTAACGTATTCATTCGATTTCTTAGACCGATCGTTTACTCGCGTGCTCTGATTTTTCTCCCTTTTTTTGCTTTAATAACCTTCTTGCACGCTCTACATCTATCTTCTATTTTCTCTAGCATTCTTTTTTTTTTTTCTTTTACCATCGATAAGAAATAAATTGAGTTTAACGCTATACGATTAGTTACTATTATCTTTCAAAGTATTATCAGATTTCGTAAGTTACGAGTTAATCGTAAGTAATACCGAATAAAATATATAATCAAAATTAAAATAAATTGCTTGGATATTCTTCAAAGTAACAACGAGGTATTATATTACATACACGATCCTCAGCATTTTTCGCATTATCCGATTTAACTATAAAATATAATTTATATTTGCAATATAATTCTATGCTTTACGACAATGTTTCTCAATTTATGATTCGTGTTAAATTTTTAATGTACCGCGAAATGATACCTTACTACTACCTTACACCAAAACGAGAAAAATGATTAATCTCTAAGAGGTTCCTAGAAGGTAATCTCGTAAAATGTTCGTACGAAAAGTTCGCAGGAATATCGCAATAAGAGTCACGAGTTTAAAATAATAATCTAGTGGAGTAGCTCCATTCTACCAGATTCACAACAATTTTATTTATATTACAAACATTTCTACCGCGGTATGATTCAAACAAATGTGTTATAAAACGTACGGCAAGAAAAAAGAAAAAAAGACGAAAAAAAAAAAGAATCTTGCCCTACGATAATAGATACTACGATAATTAATAAGTAAAAACACGAACGTTGAAATGAGATCTTTTTTTCTTTTTTGAAATAAAACGTAATACGTGACGGTCGATGAATCGTTCACGACGACGCTTTACTAAAAATTCTTGAAACGAAGGAGAAAAGAACGGAGATATTGTCAAAGGACTCAGTGACATTACAAATATGTACAATATTCTCTGTAACCATAGAAAAAACAAAAATATCTGAGAAATACAGCGAGGGTATACAATATGGCGGGGCTAACCGTAGCAGTTCTTGCAGTCTCATACATTGTATATTTTTGTTTCCTTTTATTTTCTTTTTTCTTTGCCTTTGTTTCTCCTACCTCATGGCCTGCTTTTCCCTTAAAAAACAGCGGCGTCGTCGTTAGTTTGCATCGCGCAAGCATGCATCCCCCTTTCTCCACTTACTATCTCACTATACATACAAATGCACGCATGCATAGGCGCGCGCGCGTACGTAGGCACGCATGCACGCATGCATACAGAGTATACGTACGTAAATACATACGCGTACGTATATACGTATATACTCACATTAGTTTTCTTTCCATGTATACTCGAAACAAGTCGGAGCAGTGCCGAGTTAAACGGCGGACAGGTATTTTCCCTGGTCTTTCCGGATACGTTTGGATGCAATTCGCTCGTGTAAATGCTTCTTTAAACGTGTGTGTGCGATTCAGTGCTGACCACGTGCAAACGAGTGCCAGAAAGTTCGTTCCAGAGACACGAGAGAAGCATGTTCGCGAGAGATTTCTATTACCTTTGGCGTATATGTATATATCGTATGTATATGTGTGAGTTCGCGTGAAAGCACACTACATAATTTCTAACGAGAAGAGACTAGGTGAGGGAGAGAGAAGGAGGGAAATATAGAAAGAGATAGAAAGAACCAAATCAAATAGTAACATGTTCGGATTTTAGGAGAAAAAAGCCCTTTTTGGAGATGGAGGTACGTTTTTGCTTATATATAATATTTATGTGCGTGTATACATGACTATACCGTGGTTGTAACCATCTTCAAATGGAATGGATCATGATTTATTAGTGAAATCAAATAAACTTCCCTACCGATGGTTTCCTCTCTCCTTCTCTCTCTTACGAAAATGTCAGACCACCGTCGCTATCGATCGAATTTACGTCGGTTACTTTATTAAAACGAGTTTCCGTCGATCTTTTTGAAAGCACATCCGAGAGGAAAAGACTTCCCGAGAAGCTTTACGAACGACATAAAGCTTTCGATCGAAACGTGATTTTCTCAAATTTATTTAATATGTACATAAAAATGTATTACCTATACCCGACTGAAATTGAACTCGATACGAAAGGAATGTTAATTTTTGCCGATTAAAATTCAAGCGAATATTAATATATACGATATTTAATATTCAATATATTCGGTGAGAAAAGGCGAATCAACGCAAAGAGAGAAAGAGAAAAAGAGAGAGCAATTTCAAGATAAAATAAAAGCAGTATCTTTCCGATATTTTTCGCACAAGTCGGCCGAATTTAAGAGTTTCCCTTCTCGTTTCCTTTCAATTCTTCGAAAGCTGATTGTAAAATACGCTGCGTCGGCCATTTTAGCAACACGCATCGAACTTTCCACGCTCTTTTCTCGGCAACGACGCGGAAAGGCTACGCTCAACTTATCTCGAAGACAAAACTCTCGATCCTTTTCTACTCTCCTCTCTTCCTCTCTCTCTCTCTCTCTCTCTCTCCGTCTAATTTCTTTCTCTCTCTTTCCATCTATCTATCTATCTATCTATCTTTCACTCTCTCGTTTCGAGAAGAAAGAGAGATAGCTCGCAGGTTACGACCTCGCTAGCTCACCGTTGAAATGAAATTCTTTACGACTGAAGTTGGGTAACACCGTGGAATCTTTCAGTCGAGAATAGCTGACAGTCACTACGATTTGAAGAAAAATAGCCCGAGTAAATGTACTCTCAGCTCTAAAAACTTATCCGCCGCCGGTGTCTCTTTATATTTCATTCTGATACATCGGACTTTACGTTGCAGCCATCTTACGTTTTGTTCGTGATCGTCCTCGTCGTCGTTGTCGTCGTCTTTGTCGTCGTCGTTGTCGTGGCAACGATGAAAAGCAAAGAATTCGAAGAAATCTGGAGAATTTGATTTTATCAATATAGAGTCGATAGTACATCGATCTGTATTACAGCGAAATAGAGAACTTAAACGTCGAATTTCATCTATTTCCAATCGGGAGTCACGTCCTTGATATTTTTCTAACGAACAAAGAAGATTATAAGCAACCAATGTATTCTGCAATGCTGAAGAAGCTGTTTGTGCGATTTCAAGTGAAACCGTGCCAAAAAATTACCTTACTTGTCTTCGTCAGCAAGCCTCGTCGATGAAGAGAACACAAAGAGACACGAGATCATCGAGGAGACACGAGATGGCTCGAATAATTTCATCATCGAATCGAACAGTGTAACTAAAGTTACGTTGTTCTAAGTTATCCTCTAATGCCTTACCAATTAATATTTTCTCTCTTTTTCACTCACTCTTTTCTCTCTCTCTCTCTCTCTCTCTCTCTCTCTCTCTCTCTCTCTCTCTCTCTCTCTCTCTCTCTCTCTCTCTCTTTCTATCTCTCCCCGTAGAATTTATCACGAGTAACACGATTTTTAATTTTCACACACGAGGAAAAGAAACATTTCGAACTGAACTAACATCGATTTTAACTGCTCGGTTAATCGAGAGATCGACAAAACTGCCATTTTGAATTGTCATGTAGGTCAGCGCATAAATGAATGACAATTGGGGAATTGCTCGAGCAAGGTTGCGGATACGCCATTACGGTGGATCCCCTTAGACGCATATATTAGCCTGGCAAATGAGCGTACCTTCGTTTGTCCCTACTGTCGTACTACATACTACTGCCATTTCTCTTGAAAGAATCGCTTACGTCGACGTTCATTTTCTCTCTTTCTCTCTTCTGTCTTCTTGAAACCGAGTATCGCTTCTCTTTCTTTCTTTCTCTCTCTCTCTCTCTCTCTCTCTCTCTCTCTCTCTCTCTCTCTCTCTCTCTCTCTCTCTCTCTCTCTCTCTCTCTTTCTTTTTCTTTCTTCTTTCTCACTAGAAAACTCACGAGAGTCTCGAAGTGGTATGACTCCAATGAAAGAAGCAAGTTGAGTCGGTTTGAAAACGAATAACAGCAAGGTTCATCGCCCTCTTATTTTTATGGAAAAGAGATTCTGGCCGACGTTAAGCTTACGCGAAGAAGATTTCCCAATGCGCTACTTATCTGCGAGCTCGCAGACCGATGCATCCGAAAGTGCGATTTCCACGTTTAATTCTACGTCACGAAATTTCGAGGTCGATAGGTATTAAGAGCTTATCCGTACTTCGGAATACCTCGATGAGAAGAATTCTCCGGTATTTTCAACCTTTTTCGTTGGAATTATTCTTGCAACAAACCGACATGTTACATATCTACTGATAATCTTCCTACGCATTTTCAAAAAAAAATGCATTCGACGTTTGTCTCGAAACAACCGATTTCGAATTTTCAATAAATTAAATTTCTCGAAATGTCTAACGTAACTACGCGTAAACTAACGTACCGTATGAATTTTTTAATTCGCGCAGCGTTGGAATTGAAAAATTTGGAAATATGACTGTCACAATATTCTTTTTTTTTTTTTTTTTTAAGCAAACCCTGTTACGAAACTTGAACGTGCACATTTTTCAAATTTTCTCCAATAGTTCTTTTTTCTCTTCTTTTTTTCTTTTTTTTTTTTTTTTAATTTACCGAATTCCCAAACGCATCGCGATTTGTAACAATCGGTATATTCGCAAGTTCAGGATACTTTATTAATTCAAGAAAAAAAAAAAAAAAAAAAGAAAAACAGATAGATCGTTATCGTGTAGAATTCTTATTATAGAGATACATATCTGGTTTTACTCGTTTTAATTGGAAAATGTAAGTAGATGTAATCAAACGAGCTAACGTTAATGAAGATCTTACATTCGCGCCTGATCATACGTTAATTTTCACCACTTTCTAAAGTTTCTCACATTCGTAATTGCTATTGCTCTTGTTACCAATAAAAAAAACATAACAAAATATTTGCCTGAGAAATAACTCTTTGTAACAATTGCAATTACAATAAAAAGAATATAAACAACATATAAAAAAAATAATGCTTTTAAATCGGATTAATAAATAATTACGATGGAGTTGGATAAACCGAGCGAACGATTTGATCAATATGGCAATTTTCGAACGAACGAGGAAAAATAGTAACGATAAATTGTTATTAACGATCTCGCGTTCGTCTTAGCGAAAATAGATAGAGAAAGAGATGGAGAAAAAGAGGCGGAAGCTAAGGTAGAAGATGAGATGATGGAAAGTATGGATTTTCGAAGATAAAGGGATAAAGTAGCATCGCTCATCGAGTACCCGATGGACCTTTTCGTCCTTCTAAAAGGATGTTGGAGGCCACAGGAGTGCGGTCGAACAAGATCCCGAGGAATCGCTGGCAATGAGCCAGGAAACATGGCGCTACGGTCGTCACATTTTCCTTCGGTAAAGTCACGCCAAGCTTTCCGGAATAAGAAGAAAGAGACAGAGAGAGAGAGAGAGAGAAATAGAGAAAGATAGATAGAGATAGATAGATAGGACGGGCATCGAGCCTGTAAATCTCACATAGATCTGAATCATGGACCAACCGAGCATTGACCATTGTTCGACTTTAGCTAACGCTTTGCACTAAAAGTGGAACTTCCATTCGACAAGAAAATATTCCGCCTTACGTACTTTAAAATCGAACTCGAGCTACGATTTTATGTTCTCCGAATGAAATATCGATCCTATGTATATATGTGTGTGTGTGTGTGTGTGCGCGTATATATATATATATACCACAAGATTAACGCTATTTGATCGAGACCGATCGAGATTCGTAAGCACATTTCAAGCTGGACATTTCGACTACCGATAACGAGCCACAACTTCTACCATCGCCTGTATCAAACACACATAGACAATGTTAGGGATTAGCGAGTTAATCCAAAACAGTGAATACACGTAATTCCAAGAGGAACAAAGGTAAGGCAACTTCGATTAGGTTTAATCCTTTCTCTTTCTCTCTCTCTCTCTCTCTCGCTCGCTCTCGTTCTCGCTCTTTCTCTGTTTATCTTTCTTTTACTCTTTTTATTCCTATCGTTCAAAAGAACGAGTCCGATCACGTCGAAATTGAACTATCGCGTACTCTTTCCTTCTCTTTCTCCCGCGAGACTCGTTTCAAACCACTCAATTGCTAGGCCAAAAAGGTATAACTTAAAATTGGCACGTCTCGAGCTTTCACGTTTGATACAAACACACGGATACTATGCGCATATGGCATATACCTATCTCTTTCACTCTCTTTCACTCTCTTTCTTCACACATACATACGAACACTTTTATTCTCTATCTATATAATTTTCTCCTCTACGAGAGGAGAATACAAAAGCGAGCATGCGCGGATGCATTTAATTACGAATCTACCCTTCGTACTACCCTTGTCGTACGTGTCAATTCATAGAACATCAAAGAAGTTCGTAAGTGTCTACTATTGTCGTTAATGAATTCGAACGCAAAGAGAGCGAGCTATAAAAAAAAAAAAGAAAAATGTAGAAAAATATATGAAGAAAGAAAGAGAACGCGATCATGAATTCTCCACTGTTCGAAATATCCTAATACTTTCGTTTTTCATAAAATGATTATTAGAATTATTTCACGTCTAATCGTTCATTCGTTATCACCCAAAGTTCTTTAAAGAACACTACTTGTCGTAAATTAATTATCATCTTTAAGGGGGGGAAAAAAAAAACAGAAAACTTATCAATAGAAATGAATCTTACAATTAGTACCTTCTTTTTCAATTCCATTTATATTCATGAAAATTTGGAAGTTTTATTTCCTTTGAAACAAAAAAAAAAAAAATCGTGTCAAGAATAAACTTCGAGAATAATTTATGCATAAAAATGAAGGTTTCTCAAAAAATTTCAGAAAAGTAGTGTTCTCGTTCAAACCATCGTCTTTAAAATGAGTTCGTCAAAATCGGTCGAAACTTACGCGTTAAATTCACTTTCTAGAGTGAACTCTGTGTTTGACGTTTTTCATGAAAAATAAGTCTGGTATAGTGGCGCTCCTTGAAATCTAAAAGAATAAGTTAAAGGTAAAAGAAGAGAAGGTCTCTCTTTCTCTCTCTACTACCCACTACTACTGATTTTCATATACACGCTCGAGCAGTGTGTTTGTTTCCGTGAAGTAGACGATTGCCTGCTTGTTTGTATGCATAAACCGATCCTCAGATTTTTCTGATCCAATTCAAACGCAAAGATGCGCGTTTCGCAATACTCACACGAAGAAAAACTATGGTAATTCACTAGGGAATCTTAATGAGCTTGGGACATATGATTCTATAATAATAAAAAAAAAAAGAAAGAAAGAAAGAAAATACGTATTCAGTCGTTCATACTAATGAATCTCTCTAACAATAAGTTTCTGAGATATTGTTAAATTAAAAAAAATGATTTAGTAGTTATCTGTATATTTTATATACTGAAGATATAGATAGATATCTGATAAGCAATCATAAGCAACGTTCTAAATAAAATAATTCATCTAGATTCTATTATATTAATTGAAGTAATTTAAGAATCATGAATTCGAGGCTGGATGATTCCTTCAGATTTTTTTTTCTTTTTTCTTTTAATTATACCGACGTAAATAAATATAAATTGATATTTTCGAAAACTTCCTTGATAATCTCGTGCAAATAAAAATCGTGTTTCTCGACTTGTTTCATAAGACAAGAATCGACCAAAAATATTGTCTATTACGCGAAAAGTATGAAGCTTAATTACTTTTAAATAAAACAGTCTTGACTAGCTTTCATTATGTTCGTGCTGCCTCTTCAAGAGAACGGTATCTTCTTTCTCAATGTTCTAAGAACTCCACTGATTACTTTCTTAAATTATTTGTTCGTCGTAGAAGTTTTCCGTAAAATTGATCCGAACTTCGTGCTTGGAACACCGATACGCGAGTGAGAAGGAAAAAGAGAAAAATGAAATGGATAAAACTACTTCGTAACATTACGTACTTCCTCATATTCACCTTGAATAGACAAAAAAGAAAGAGAAGAAAAAAATAAAAGAAAAGAAAAAGCTATTGAATATATGAGAACGATGTATGAACAAATGTTTATCGATTATCGATGTTCGAAAGAACAGTACAAATTCGATTGAATTATTTCGATCGTTGTTAATCGATTGTGTTACTTACGAAGAGAAAGCAAAAATTAAATAGTGGGAAAAGAAAATTAAATGAAAGCAATTATTTGAAAATTGTTATACATTTTAACACGAGATATCGTAATATTATCGAAGATTTTACGAGCGACTTTAAAGTTATAACGAGACTGTTCGATTGTAAGTACGAGGTCAAAGGGATCGTACGTCCATTCGTATAACTCGTGCAAATTTCAAAAGCGTTCTCTCGTCGATGCATCGAACGAAAGTGTTAGATAAATTATCCGACAACTGGAAGTAGAAAGAAATAAAGTGAGGTAAATAAATCGTGAGAGAGAACTCGAAAGCGCGGAATGAACTTTCAATATCAAAAAATTATCGTGATTTTTCTCGTATATAAATGTCTCGAGATCAAAAATAAACAAACGTAAATAATATTAATTCGAAAAATATCTGACTAAATGAAATATACGATATCACATAGTTTATATTCTAGTTGTATAACATATTATGCTATCTTCTTGTTTATTTCAATCTCCAAACGTTTCTTTTTTTTATTATTATTATTATCATTTATTTCCTTCATATTTATTTAATTATATTATCTTGTTTTACTTCATAGTCGAAAAAAAGAATTCTTTTATATTTATATATTCGTCAACTTTATATGTGATGTACTGTTATCTGTAACATCGTTATGCAATATCTATAGAAAAAACATTTTATTCCATCATCCTTTTTTTATCGAGCTTCGATGTACGATCTTTCAGATAGATATTATTTCGTTATATGTCATCCTTATTTTATTTCACATAATATCTTGTATAATATTTTTTATGACAACTTACGAATCTCGACTAACAATAAATATTATTTTTGCCTCTCTCTCTCTCTCTCTCTCTCTCTCTCTCTCTCTCTCTCTCTCTCTCTCTCTCTCTCTCTCTCTCCTCTCTCGCTCGCTCTCTTTTTTTGTCCTTCGTTGAAGAATATCCAAAGCGACGTTTTAATAAAAGAAAAAAAATCGAAACAACTAATATTTGTACCTCTTTCTCGTCAACGTATAATTTGCAAATTGTATAGATTATCCATCAAGTTTCTGACACATTAATGGTACGTTTATGACAGTGTCCCTACGTAGTATCGTAATTTGCACAGATACGCGTGTTCGTAGCTTTACAAAATCATTTACATATCTTAACCATATGCCTACGTTTATAAGTACCATCGCGTCGCATACATATTCTCGGGTCGAAATTATTTTGCAAATATTTTCTCTCTCATTGCAGTATTCCGTCGTTGCGTGTACTTTTACATAACGTATTATTTAAAAACGGTCAACATTTCATTTTAAAGTTCGATTAATAAACTGAAATTATATTCGTGAAAGAAACCAACAGCTGTTTCTTCTTATTTAAAATTCTGTATATTATACTTGCAAACGTTACGATATATATATATATATATATGTGTGTGTGTGTATGTATGTACTAACGTTCACGATAATATTGTCGCATCGTATAGGTTGGCGTGACGGCAATACGTGTTTCACTACGTTAGCAAGATCAAAGCTACTTAGAACAAATCCTATTTTCTCCGTGGAACAACTTCCCCTTGTGGCGTCTCGTATCGAACACGCGAGTTTGTTAGCTTTCAATAATCGACGGTCTTCTCCGTATCATCGAAACCTCGTGGTTTTACCTCGTTTATATTACACATGATCCCTTTTGTGTACACCGAATAATGAAAAACACGTTCGTAAATCACGTGTCGTATTGGCAAATTGGCATTGTAAAATTGAAAAGGACCAAATCGAAAACGAACTAATTAATTACAACAAATGTAAGTATATTCCTGCACGTACGGGACTATCGAATTGGTTGAGTTTACAACGAGAATATTTATTTATCTACATGTGTCCTCGTCAAAATGATTTTTTTTATAAATCAATAAGAATTCGAGTTACATAAAAGACTTTAAAGTCGTTAAATATTCCAACGATTAGGCCGCACTATAAACAATACAATAATTGTTCCAGGACTATCCTCTTAGCTGTTGGTAATCCGGATGCAGCAAAGACCAAAATCGTGGATGTCAGCATTGGTTGGAAGCAAGCCAAACCAATCCGTTCCAACGCTGCCTACAATGAGCAACGATTTATTTACCAAGCCGATCGGCCAAAGCCGAAGGTTCATCTCGATTAAACTCGCCAGCACAAGCCGAAAAGATAAGAAAAAAGAAACTCTTTTAAGCTACCTTTCCCGATCGAATGAATACAACCGTCTTAGTGATAGGTACACGTATCACTAAATATATATCTACGTATTACGCGTGTATAGTCTGCTGTGTATATATCGGATATGTGACTCAATTTGTTTATTTACATTATACTCCCCTCTTCCATACTTTACAATATTTTAAACAAAGAATGCTTGAGAATGAAATTGTTTTCATTCATCGATTCATCTAACTCTCTGAGTTTACCAATTTTCATAATATGGAATTATAGAATGAAATTGAATAAAAATAAAGATATCTTTTTAAGTACTTTTATCATTTTTATCGAGGATATTTAGAATAAAGAAGAAAAAAGAAAAAACAGAAAATTGTAACATAAGTAAAACAGAAAATGAGTTCACCGAGCGAACGAACGAAATTCCATTTGAGAACTTTCAAGGAACTAGCAATTCGTATTTGCCAACATTGCACCCGCTAATGAATAGCAGAATTTGCTTAACGAACGTAGTAAATTAAATAAAGTGTGATTCGTTCGTTTTGTTAGCACGGCTAGCAATTCTTGATTCTTCTTTTCTTTTAAATCAACATCACGAATTGTAGATATAGAAAGGAAAAAAGAAAAAGGAAAGAAAAAAAAAAAAGAAATACATTGAAATTAGAAACGCTCAAGTTATCATTAAGGAAAAACTTTTCGAAGAGTGTATCTACTAGACATAGAAACTGTATTGTTAATTTAAACGAATTAATAAAGTGATACTCATTTCCTACTTTCTTTATATTTATACTTTCTTATCTTTCATTAAACTTATTGGTAATATGAAAAAATAATTCTTCTTTTATAACTGTTCTCCTTTCTATTATTTTTATATTAATTATTGAGATGACATACTCTTTTTGTGTCGATCTTTCATTTTCTTTATCACGGATTGAAAATAAATAAATATATAAATATATAAATAAATAAATTCATATATATATATATAATATTATGTAATATACGATATAAGAATATGTGTGTGTGTGTGTGTGTGTATGTGTATAAAAATTTAATATCATCCCATTAATGTAATTTATAACGAAAAATATTGTTTTTCCTTTGAATTTTTTTTTTTCCATTAGAGTTATCGACTCAGAACTATTTTTAGCTCCAAAGGCCGAGTATTTTCAAACGGAGGCAACGATCGAATAAGGTCAAAGTGTTTCTCGTCGCTGGTTTCACGGTAAACGACACACGTATGTAGGAAAGCCGACTTGGCGAAGGCTTCTACGGTCAATAAAAAAACAATTACCAGGGCCTACAAAACTCGAGCACAGAGAGACACTCGTCGTCTGTGTATACTCAATGCCCTTATCCTTTATTCTCTCTTTCTCTCTTGTAGCAACTTTCAGCACGCTTACAAATGCGAACGCTTTCGAAATTGCTTCGTCGATCGTTGCCCCGACGAGTCTCACCCTTTTCCCTTGAAATCGGATTGCTGATTGCTCTTCCTACCGGCCTGCGAAGGACGTTCTCTCTCTCTCTCTCTCTCTCTCAACTCGATTCGATTATACGTCACGAAAATTTCTCTTGGTAATTTCGTGCGTACACTCTACCTCTTTCTCTCTCTCTCTCTCGCTCTCTCTCTCTATCTTTCTACCTTTCACTGTACCTTTTAGTTTTCTTTTTATAAGTTTAATTTCGCAATACACATATAATACATATATAAATATAGATATATGTGAAGTATTTCGTATTAGTATTTCGTGAAGATAAAAATAATAGAGAAAATAGGATAAAAGTATGACTTCGTTAATACGTTTATATGTTATATATGTAATTTATAATATATATGTATATTTCGTAATATCATATAATATGTATGTGTGTATTATATGTATATTTTACAATATATATATATATATATATATATATATATATATATATATATATAATATATGTATTATATCTATATTACGAAATTGTATCTATAATTCATGTATTATCTTTCTATAGAGTTTATTATTTTAGAATAACATAGATATATGTTCGATCTTCTTCTTCGAGAAATAATAATAATATACAAAAATGTTTATATCTCAGAAATGGTTGACCTTTCGACCTATATTTACTAAGACTTTTATTCAGTACAGTGTGTTCTATGCATTGTATAAATATTGAATATATATTACCATATATATTACCATACACAAACACACGCACACACAAATAATTTCATTTCGTAATATTCATATACGTAATACACTAAATGATTATTCCAATAATAAAAATTAATAAAAAATACTTTTGTTTTTCCTCTCTTTTCTCTCTTTTCATATTTCTTTCTATTTCATAATACCTAGACGAAAAGTAATTTCTATTCTAATTAAAATCGATTATTTAAAACGAGGGATATAAAAAAATCAATTCATTGTTTTATACTTGTAGTCTGATAATGAGAAGAAAAACGTAGAGATAGCTCGATTTTAGATTCTTATTCTGAATTATAACGGAAAATTATAAAGGAACGGAAGATCGCATAGTTTGTTGTTTCCACGACAACGAGATAAATTCATAAATTCTATAACAGCGTCCTCATTGTCCGGTATTTTATCTACGTAGAGCGAATGCTGGAAGGTATATCAAAATAAATTGCATTCCGTTTATCGGAATACGCCGCAGAACCGTGACGGTTTATTTGTGAAATGGAAAAGAAAAGAGAGAGATAGAGAAAGAGAGAGAAAGAAGAGAGAATGTGAAAGAAGAAGAAAGAAAAAAAGAGAGAAAGAAGAAAAGACTCAATAGAGATAGACAAAGAGGATTTTCGAGTGAGACTCACGTTCTTTACAATATTTCGCATGATTTAAAAAAATGTTTTCGTTGAACCTTCCCAATTGTAGGAATTATCGACTATATAAAAAGTGAGCTATTTTACGAATACGTCCAAACAATATACGTATGTGCGTGTATGCGCGTGTGTGTTTTATTGTTCATTCTCTTTTTTTCTTTTTCAAGTGAGAAAGAAACGATGCAAAATTTTTTTAATTTCGTTACAAACGTCAACGTTACGCTTTGAAAAGAGAATAAAAGAAAAAGAGAAAGAGAAGCACAAAAAAAAAAGAAAAAAGAGGAGAATAAAATAAAAAATCTGTGTCAGCTCGATAAACGAGAAACTATATTTCATTCCGCAGTAACGCAAAGTCAATTAATTAAATGACATTTTTGATAAAAGGATCGGAATGGTTTGTAAGCAAGATATAATTAACAGTGACTGTTTGAAATGTGACAGAACGAGAGAAATACATAAAGGATTTAAATATCGGAGTAAAACTTCAAACGATTTCATATTCACAATTATAAAATCAAATTATTGTAGGAGGGTGGAGGAAAAAAAGCACGCCATCGTATTCTGTCGACGTTACGCGAAATCGTTAATCGTGAAAAAAAAAAAAAGAAAATAAGGAATTAAACTAATTGCTTAATAATTCATCGGAGGATATAGGTAATAGTCTTAATAAATATAAATTTTTTGGTATGTAAACTAACGTTAAACTTATCGTCACATTAAAGCCCATAATTATCAATAATATTCTTTTACGATATATACAGTGAAACATCGTAATAATTTAATTAGAAAGAATATTATTAATTGATAAATTTGTTAATGAAATATTCATTAAATGATAAATTTTCAGAAAGTACTTAAACCATTCGTATCATAATTAAGTTCTATTAATCGATTATACCTGTAATAGCAAATTCTGAAACTTTATGTATTATACCTATCTGAAACGTGAGTGCACTTACTTTAAAATGCGTTAATACGTCTAGCAAGATCGGGATTCGCTGTGAGAAGGTATCGATGCAGAGAGAATTGGTAAACTTGATCCACCTCGCAAATAATGTTATCTCTATATTTGAACTTTGTGGTATAACAACTCGCTGCGAGCGTCAAATCCATTTCGAAAGCGTGACTGCGCAGTACTCGTTGTATATAACGCAATATTAATGCGGGATCGAATGCTTCGATATCAACCTGTTTCTCGATAACGTTTGCTATCAAGCATGGTAACTCCGATAGCTTGGAAAGGCCCTATTGAATATTAATTAATATTATAAATAAACATTATGACTTGATATTGTAGTACACCATCTACAGCTTACGATTAGACGACTCTTTTACGAATGTTAATGCAAGCTAATTTATTTACGAATTATAACGAGCATATACAGAATGTATCTCGCGAAGGGACAATTTTTTTCTTATGGTGGAGAAAAGTTCTAGACAGTAGAGAAAATTTCAGTCAAATTTTATTTTTTGCTGATACTATATATTCTTCTTTTCATAATTCGATGAAATAATTTTCGGAGACAAATTCAACGACGTATCATACAAAGTCGATTTTTATTGTAAGATGTTACAAATTCTATTATAAATTTGTAAATTCCCAAAGTGTATAATATCCTGTATCGTTGGTTGCTATCTGTTAGTTAGGCAGCATGCTGTAAACAAAGGTTAAACTTCTTATCTATCTTTATGCTTCTGAAATTACCGACCTAAGCAAACGAAGTTTATTTCGTAAGAAGTTCGGCCTTTGTTTATAACATGCAACCTAACAGCTGGCAATCAACGATGCAGAGTTATACCTCTTAGAAGCTCACAACTTTATGATATAATTTATAAAGATAAAAAATTGATCTTATACGTGGTACATCGTTGAATTCCACTTGGAAGTTAGTCCGATAATTTCAAAAATTAATATGATTTTCAAAATTTTACCAACCATTGCCAAAAAGAATTAATATGATATATCTATCAAAAAGAAATAATCTTTTTGTAGGTCATCCTTCACTAGATAATCCAATTTTTAGAGATAAACGGGACAACGATATCTGTACGTACATGTATATATGTGTATATAGATATATTGTAATCTTTTTAAGTTGTACATCAAAGATATAATGAAAAATTAGCTTTCGTAAGTACGACAGACGGATAGTTCCAATGAAAAATTGATTCAAAAATATTGTAACTTCAGAAATAGCAATCACCAGAGAAATTAGAATCTTCCACCTCTGATCAATGTGTGACGTTCAATGTAAAACGCTTACATTGATCTTTCATCGGACTTGCTAGAGTGTCTGATCGATTTTAGTGTCCTTTTTCTCATCCTTTCTTTTTCTTTCTTTCTCTCTTTCACACACACACATACACACACACACACACACACACACACACACAGAGAGAGACAGGCTCTCATTTCGTAAACGTTTAAATCGATTAAGTCAGATGATCTCATTTGAGATCCAGCTAACCCATAAAAAATGTTCCCTTAATCTTCTTCTATTATATATAAAAGCTGTCGTGTTTCGTATTTTAATCGACTAAAGATCTTGTTTGTTAGCATTTTGAAATACTTTTAAAATTACTGGAGAATAAAAGGACTTTATAGAGAAAGCTAATTAAATTCTCTTATTTGCCAAAGGAATCCCGTCAAACAAAGTAACAAAGTAGCCAATATCCAGACGCGTTCTACTCGAGAATAGGTATTAACTCATTCCACCCGTATTTTAGTAGCTTCCATCAGACGTGTTAATTTCGAAAGCTTAAACCAACCTGAACTACGAACGCGTTTTAATTTGGAAATAAATTAACTATGTTTCTAAAAGTTTCTGAAAATATCACGAATCGTTTGCTTTATTTAAACAATTATGATTCATGAAACAATACATTTTTATCTACGTCATGGCATAGTAAGTCTTATATAAATAAGTTTCTTATTTGTTTCTTTTTTTTTTTATTTTATTTTAATTTGCTTTCTTTCCTTGTTATAATGTAATTAAGATTTATCGATAATCCTGTCGAGAAATTATTATACTTCGATTAAGTATGTAAAACTTTATGAATAATTATCAACCGTATAGAATATTACTCTGCAATTGTTATACATGTAAAATGTAACATTTTACATATTTAGAACAAACAGATTATACGAATGCACGACAAATATATAAAACAAGCATATCACGTTTGTATACTGATAGATATACATGTAATATAAACATATATACATAAACATACAAACATATATATATATATAACTGTAACATGTTGTGTTTCATCTGAGAACGTGAATCTGTTTCAGGAAATATATGTAGCTATGCATTTCGATACTATCAACATTACTCACTGTTTCACTGTGTGAGTAACTGGTCTAAGAATATATATGTAATGGCAAAGAAGCAAATGATACATACATACATACATACATACATACATACATACATCTATATACATACGTTAATGATGCAAATAGGTTAAAAGAAGATAGCATAACGTTCTTAGTAAACGTAACAGAATTATATCGGATATGAGATAAGCGATGAAAATCCAGAACGTTTTGATACACACACCTATACATCACGGAGAATTTAGTATCCCATATTTATGTCACGGCCACATTCTCCCAAGTATTCTCTCGCGTCCCACGAAAAGGAGCAGATATGATGAATACCATCATGAATTACGTCGATGCAACATCTCCTTACCCGAATACCGGTGAATAAAATTTATATAATTATGAGACACACATATATATATACATGTACAATATTTCAATGTTATTTCCTATTTCTTCGCGGAACATTAAAATATGATATATGTTGGTATACGTTATTCATTCAATGTCCTCATAAAAAACGTGTCGGTAATTACAAAAGTTATAAAAGTGAAGTTAAATTTGTAAAAATAATAAAGTGAATAATAGAATGACTCTAAATAAATATAATACATGACTTTATTTACTTACTTACTTACTTACTTACTTAATCGTTTACTCGAATATACATCTATGACGAAAGATAGGAGTAATTATATTGTAATCTTAAATAGACCATGAAAATTTCATCGTCGCACCAACGATTAAACTTATATATAGAACGTAAAGGATATATTTACACGGTACTATCGCATACACATCGCTTGTTCGGTTGATCTAAGAGAGAAAGGAAATAATTAATAGCTTAAGACTTACTTTGTAGCAAAGGTGACGCACAGTAGATCGTAGACATCCTCTCTGTTCTCGAGAGTTCATGCATTTAGCAAAGTTACTTGTATCGCGATTTTGATATCCGTACGCAAATGTCGAAGTTTACTCTCCGTAGTTTACGATGAGACACTCTACCACCTGTCAGAACAATTCCGAACTTGGTCCTAACACCAGACGGAAGTCATTATTTCGAGACAGGCTTGTAACGCAATCTTAATAGAAGGAACGGTTAAGTTAAGAATAATCTTCTCTTTCCTTGAAATCGTAATAAAATTACCGATATCAAGGAAAGAAAAAGAAAGAGACGAAGAGAGATCGTTATAAGATTAAGATAAAAGAAAATTGTCAAAGATATATATATATATATATATATATATATATATATATATCCTTAACGAGAAAATTTAATCAAAGAAGAAACTACGTCGTGCTCTGTACGGTCTGAATTCAAGAGAATAAATCATTATTTATGATAATGAGAAAGTTTCAAACGCTATAATAAATTATTACAGAGGAGTAACGTTGTACTCAACGTTCTCTTATCTTATGATAATTAAGAAAAATGTACGCGTATATATGTACGTATATGTTCGCGTATAAACACACTCGTATTTGTTGAAAATATTATAAAGGTCAACTCTCTTCTTGGAAAGGAAACAGTTCTGACATATATACGACTCTGAAAAGACCTTTATGAATGTTAACTTGAAGGATATACAAAATTCAAAATTAAAAGGCGAGCTTGTTTCATTAGACTCACGTACCTGAACGTGTGTAATCTTACGTAGATGCGAAGTAGGTGAAACACATCGAAGAAAAAAAATTCTTCGTTGAAATGAAAATTTGTCTTAAATTTTATGTCTTAATGAAGGAACCATTTTGCGCTTCGCATTTTAAATAAGAACGGTCTTTGATGAATAACGTTGTTAAAGTATTTCTAATTGTTTCCTGTGCTAATTACTATTACTCTTATTATTATTATTATTATTATCTCTCTTTCTCTTTCTTTGTCTCTCTCTCTCTCTCTCTCTCTCTCTCTCTCTCTCTCTCTCTCTCTGTTTCTCTCGCGTGCTTGGTATTAAAAATTCGAAAAAAGCTCTTACGCTTCTTAAAAAGCAATATTGACTTATAATTTCCTTAGCTAATCTTCTTAAGTATTATACTCCGAGATAGCCGAGAGTAAAATTTTGTTCAGTGATTTTTCAACTAAAATTTCAAGTAAAATTTGTTCGTTGATATTTTAGATGATACGTCCGATTATTTTTGAAATATTAAAATCTTTGAAAAGAAAGGCTTTACCTAATAGCATTTTAAAAGTGGTAAACGTCGGTGAATGACATAATTCTCCTAAAAAAGAATTCTTTTAATAAAATTTCCAAGATTGACATATTGACGTATATATTTCCTTGAGTATCAACGTAAAATCATTTTTAGTTAGGAATATTAACCAAGTATATATGTATGCATGTAAGAATATATGTATACGAGTATGTATGTACGTTGTCATAAATAGTCGAAGAGTATTATACGGTGAACGTCATATCAACGCCCATTTGAAGTTTGAGTTTCGACGCTTAACTTGAACGATGACGATTATTGCCGACTCATCGCGTCATAATGGTATATCTGTGCTCCACACCACCGGTCGATTCTACCTGCCTTATCTATCTCAAACGTCAATTGAGAGAGCGAGAGAGAATGAGAGAATGAGAGAAAGAAAGAAAGAAGAAAGGTAGATCACTGACGCTACTATTAAAATCATTTCATCCATGTTCGCATAATTTGCACGACGTTATAGTAAACGCACAGGGATTGCGATATAATCTTCAACAAATCTTTTCGATATTGTGAAAAATGATACTTGATCAAAACGTATCGTCATTATAACGGGCGAAGTGAACAACAACGAAGACAAGAAGAATCTCTTTCGCTTTCTCTCTCTCTCTCTCTTTCTCTCTTTCTCTCTTTCTCTCTTTCTCTCTTTCTTTTCTTCTATCTTTCTGTATCTCACGAGAAAATTTCACTCGTAGAAAAGTAGAAAATCGATATCGATCTTCGAACGATCATCCGCTGAAGTTTCTCGCAAAATTCACGATCTCTCGCACTCTTTCACTCTATCGAAGTACATGGATGGTGAAAGTTTGCATAATGCGTTTGTGATCGGCGGCGAACGATATCGAAGTCTTGTTCGTGCCAACGACGTAAAAAACATGAAATGTAAGGTAACTTGGAGTACCGAACGATCTCACATATTGAAATTTTAACGCTCTCTCTCTCTCTCTCTCTCTCTCTCTCTCTCTCTCTCTCTCTCTCTCTCTCTCTCTCTCTCTCTCTCTCTCTCTCTCTCTCTATCTCTCTCTATCTCCCTCTCTCTTGTGAGACGGCTGGAACGTTATTAGGGCACGTATATATGCAGTTATGTATTTGTAGATAGATATATATATATATATATATGTACTTACATATATACTCTACATATATGTATATATTAACTACGAATATATACGGTTATAGGTGTGATAATGATAACGTGCGAGGAGTCTTGTAATTATTTCGACATAATCGATAGATTATCATTATCGTTGTCCGTACTTACAAACGTTAACAAGAAAGAAGGAACGAAAAATAAACTTTACTTTAGGAAAGAAATAAAAGGAATAAGCTCGACAAATAAAAAACGGGCTAAAAAAAAATAATACATCGTTTAGATAAAAACGTCGATTAAAGATGACGTTATAAAAGTTAACATTTACAAAATAATATATATATATATATATACATATATATATATATATATATATATATATATATCTAATTGAGAATACCAAGAAATAAAGAGATAGAGATAGAGATAGAGATAGAGATAGAAAGAGTTAATAAATGATAAGACTAGAAAGATATTAGGATAGTAATTACATCAAACGCGGAGATGGTTACTAGTTGTACGGTATATAAAGTGGCATTTAGCTTCTTCTTCTCGAAAAGCTCGAGAGCTGCGTGAACGCGATAAAGCTGCAAAATGGCGGTTCGAAGGGAAATCCTTGCGGCCGGCGCGAAGCGCAATTTCCCGCGTCACACTTGCATTTCCAACTGCAATTCCCTCTAGCTCGAGTAAGCATCCCCGAGATACCTCTTTTCTCTATCCTTTTCTCTCTTCTTCCCACTCTTACACTTTCTCTCTCTCTCTCTCTCTCTCTCTCTCTCTCTCTCTCTCTCTC